>NC_141796.1:1272523-1463582 GCF_054643075.1 Acanthaster planci
TCACATCCACATTTCATGGCCACGGTGATGTCTACGTTGATGGTCAGTTTGCTGTTCAGGTCCGCATCTACCGTGTACTCGTACTTCATGCGCGTGTCTGCGTAGTAACGGATCTCGGAAATGATCAACACGCCAATCAGCAAAAAGGTCAACAGAGCCACTGCAAAGAAAAAAGAGACTAGAAATTAATCAAAGAGAACTGTATATACATGTGTGTTTATCGGTCACTTGGTCAGTTTGAAAAGATTAGGAATGCCAGTTTGTTGGTGGTAAAACACATCTCCTACGATCAAAGTATGCGTATGCGGGCAGTCGCGGAATCTGATCCTGTCTGAGCAAGCTGAAATTTTTCTGCATCTTGCTGACTAAATGTATACCAGTAAGGTAACAGCCTACAAGTATTGTACAATCACGCTGAGCTCTGTTGAAGTTTTTTCAGCTATTGAAATTTCTAACTAGCTGACGCAAAAGATTATTTTTGAGAAGCAGTTACAGAGTTGGCACTCTGGTCACTTTAACAGAAAAGAGCAGGAATATTACCATCCTGAAGGGGGTTGGGGGCATGTGACGATAAAAACTGTCATGAGGTCAGATCGGAGTCAAATATGCATTTGCGAAAAAACTCCCAGAAGCTGTTCACCACTGCAATATTTCACATGTGGGTTATTCCAGACATTAGGGGTCCAAAAGTGTGACATTTTTGAATGACATCAGAATAACATCTGACCTTTGTTATTTGACACTGAAATATAATCAGGTTTGATTTTGAACTATTAATGTTTGTTTGGCAGGTAATTTGCATTAATTTAACACTCCTGCAAATTAGAAAATGTGTTCTGAACTTAAAAAATCACATGTCAGATGTAAAAGGACACGAACAAAAATAGACGGCTAATTTCTGGAATTACCCATGTACAGTCCATGTACCGTTTTGAATAATAATGAGTGTGATTGATTCTGTGAGATACAAGTATTAATGTTTGGGGGGATTTCGTACCTTTTTCCAACTGGTGTTTGTGTGAAAAAAAAAGGAATGGGAACAAAAATTTACCCAAGTTTCAACCCCACATTTCCCTCTGTCAATGACCCAAGGAAGATCTTTTGCCTGGGTAGGAAAATACTGGTAGGCCTACTTTACACAGTACACTCACACGTTCCACCTGTTGAGCTTGTTTCTTGGTAACTTTCAGGTACTTTTGGGAAGGCGTCCAGCTCTTTCACGACCTTCAGCGTCTGCTTCCGATTAAGGCGCCTCATTGTGCCCAGGCAAGCGAGAATCTTTCTTGGAGGGACGTACGTATGCTCTCATGAATGGATCAACAAACCGCCCTGACAAAGTGCAATTACACACACAGCACAGCATTGATGCAGCCATATGCAATAAGGCAGTTTCCCGTTCCGTCGCCGTGTTGATTTGAGCCTAAGTGAACAAACCTACAGGGGACCAAATTGTCTACAATAAAAACCGCGAGCATCCATTCGCTAAACGTTACTCAGCATTTTGGTCATGAATATGTTCCCCTCTGTTAAATTTCCTGAGCATGTGCACATGAAACGTGGAAAAGGCTAAGTAATATAACGCACATTATGTGCCATCAGTTTGTTCAGCCCAATCAGTAACAAGCTTGCTCAGTTCTTTGCTTGTGTCTACAGCATCTCAATCACTGTTAATCTTACTCACTTCTCACAATTTGTTGCTGAGGCCTACACTGTCATAGGGACCTACACTGTCATAGGGGCCTACACTGTCACAGAGGCCTACACTGTCATAGGGGCCTACACTGTCATAGGGGCCGACACTGTCACAGAGGCCTACACTGTCATAGGGGCCTACACTGTCATAGGGGCCGACACTGTGATAGGGACCTACACTGTCTTAGGGGCCTACACTGTCATAGAGGCCTACACTGTCATAGAAGCCTACCATGCCATAGAGGCCTACACTGTCATACAGGCCTACACTGTCATAGAGGCCTACACTGTCATAGGGGCCTACACTGTGATAGAGGGCTACACTGTCATAGAGGCCTACACTGTCATAGGGGCCTACACTGTGATAGAGACCTACACTGTCATAGAAGCCTACACTGTCATAGAGGCCTACCATGTCATAGAGGCCTACACTGTCATAGGGGCCTACACTGTCATAGAGGCCTACACTGTCATAGAGGCCTACACTGTCATACAGGCCTACACTGTCACAGAGGCCTACACTGCCATAGGGGCCTACACTGTCACAGAGGCCTACACTGTCATAGGGGCCTACACTGTCATAGGGGCCGACACTGTAATAGGGACCTACACTGTCTTAGGGGCCTACACTGCCATAGAGGCCTACACTGTCATAGAAGCCTACCATGTCATAGAGGCCTACACTGTCATACAGGCCTACACTGTCATAGAGGGCTACACTGTCATAGAGGCCTACACTGTCATAGAAGCCTACCATGTCATAGAGGCCTACACTGTCATACAGGCCTACACTGTCATAGAGGGCTACACTGTCATAGGGGCCTACACTGTGATAGGGACCTACACTGTCATAGAGGCCTACACTGTCATAGAAGCCTACCATGTCATAGAGGCCTACACTGTCATACAGGCCTACACTGTCATGTATAGAGGGCTACACTGTCATAGGGGCCTACACTGCCATAGAGGCCTACACTGTCATAGAGGGCTACACTGTCATAGGGGCCTACACTGTCATAGAGGCCTACACTGTCATACAGGCCTACACTGTCATAGCTGGCTACACTGCCATAGAGGCCTACACTGTCTGAGAGGGCTACACTGTCATACAGGCCTACACTGTAATTTAAGTTAACATGGTTAAACATATTCAATATTTACATGTATTTGTGTGCTCTATTGAAGCACTGTTGTTTCTCACTTGTTTGTTTTGTCTTGTTTGTCATTTTGTTCGTCCTATGTTAGGTTGTATGGTTGTCTTTGTCTGTCTATAGGTTGGGGTACAGAAGTGTTCCTGCTTAACCTTAAACCTAAATGTTGTCGTCTAATTTATCAAATGTATAATGCTATTTTATGTAATGTTACTCAATGTCATGGCCAGATATATTCAGTGCATACTGGTAAGTAATGTGAACATGTTTGGTTACATTCTCAAGAATGTCAGCATTGAAATAAATGTTTCATCATTAACAAAATGAACATGAAAGGGTCTACCTTTTCAACGTTCGCAATGCATTATGGGTCTGGATGACAAACAAATGGACAACCCTATGGAGGAAGTGAAGCAGGCAGAAATCAAGTTACAGTTTTCTACTAAATATTTCTCATAAATCTGCTCATCAAGTCACAGATGCATGGGTATTATCAGATTATACAAGACACATTTTCAAATAAGTTTTCAAATGTCTGTAGGCAGAAATATCACCCTTATTTGTCTTTTTTAAGGGCAGCAGTCACTCTACGGGCTGAAAATGAACGTGACTGGTCAATGTGGGATGAATGAGCTTTTTTTGATTGGACAATACCAAAGTATTAATATCCACGATCTCAGTCAAAGCACAGTCCATGACGATAAGTGATGTTGTTGGAAGGGATTCTCTAAATTTTCCTTTTCTGCCAAACTTCAAAGTTTGTGATACATGTACATGTAGATATCTTTGTCCCAAATCAGTAATGCAACACTTTGTCAGAAGGGGATGGCTTGAATTGGAGTATGAAATAAAATGGAAACAGATTAACATTTTGCAGGTGCACTTCACCAAGGCAATAGGGTTGTGCAAAAAACGCATTGCATGTTTGTCATCCAAACCCATCAATCATGCATTGTTTACTTTCATTATCACTTCAGAAATCCAGCGTAACTTCAGCTCAAAACATGGGAAGATTCGCTGACAGGTCCAGATCTACTAATTTATTAAACCCTAAACATGATACGCATTACAAGTAGGCCTAAATATAGAGGAAGGTGCCGACAAGCATGAATAATGTGCTTGAACTTCCTTCGATCATGTGTCGATACATGAAGTAGCCTGTCCGGAAATTGGGCTAAGCAAATGAGTTCAATTTTTCTGACAAGTTTTGATCAACATGAGAAGATTGCATAAAAAAACATAAAAGAAATATACATGATGGATGTTTGAAGTTTCTTACCTTATATTTTCCTCCATTTCATGTTTGCTGTGACTTGTAAGTGTAAGAATTCATCAGTCCCGCTGAGTTACGTACACATTGTCCCGTGTGGCATAAGTACGTTTCCTGGAACCTTGTACGTCTTTTTTCAGACTGTATAAACGCGAATGTAGCGGGGCCAGACTACTTTTATTGTTCCTTAACGTAGAGGGCGTATTATCGAAAGGGGCGGAGCGAGTTCATATGAAGGGGTGACTGACCCATAACCTTTGGGCAAACGGTGCATCTGTTTCCCCCCTCTGCTCTGGGCCTTTGAATTGAGGGATTACTTTCAGTGGCTGTCACGTCTTGTCTTCCCCGGGCCAACTCGGCTGTCACACTCCCGATCGGCCCCGGGCCAACTTTATTTTAAAAAGCAGTGTATGCAACGTCATTATCTGGTGAAAAGCACAGGGTGTATCCCCACCTGGATGCATGGAGGCGGGAGCTGCACCGCAGAGCTGCTGGTCTTTGGGGAACTGAGTATCGGTTAACTGTTTTACTGGAATTCTGGACAGAAGAACTTAGTCCTTCATCAAGTTTGCAGCTGCGTGGTATGTCTCTGTACACACACGTGTGCATGTAGAGTGATCATTTAACTGGGTCAGTTAAATACATGTAGCTCGATGATCAGTCCGGAAACGACAGAGCGTTCAGAGAGGAACAATTCGGCTTGATGAGTTCCTTTTTTTTTAATGGTTTGACTTCTCGTTAATCTGCAATATACAGGCTGCAGCTCTTTGGATCTTTCATTTTCTCCCCGTATCAATTATACCGATACATTGTTTGCATTGCCCCTTACATATTTTCATAAAAATAGTATCTTACAAAGAGACTAATAATGGATTCCTGGTTTACCGTGGATACGATTGACCTAGTATTCCGACAGGCTTTCGAAGTTACAGGTAGCTAAATGTCTCTCTTATACCTGCAAATTTTACCACTTCACCTGTTGACAGAGCTCACTAAGTTAACTACAGAATAAAGCAGGTATGTATACATGCACCTGGTGAACAATTTAACACTATGTTTCAACGAACATACTCAGCATAGCGTACGTATTTCGGGGGGGGGGGGACAGAGGGCACCTTGCCCCAACCCCTTGGGTTGAGATCCACTGCATACAGAGATGCGTAATGTGTATAAAATTGTGACATGCGTGTCTCAGTCGTTGGAACCAAAATGGTAGGCGTCAGTGCACGTGAACAATTACGCACATGGAATAGCTGCTTGCTTACTGCAAACAGATTAAGAACAGCCATTTTGGAGTTTGAAGTTCACATATTTTATAGACCGTTAAAAATTACGCTTGAGAATTGGTACTGCAGTACCTTCAGTGGGGCACATCGATCCGATCAACAGGTTTGGACAATCATAAACTATGCGGAAGCGACCCCATTTTGCCGCAATCAACTCAAAGCCTAAATATGGCCCGGAAACCAACAGTGAAAATTTCAAAATACAATAGCTTGTGCCTACCATTCTAAGTAGGGAGATTTCGTTTCTTCGTAAAGAGAACTGCCAAGGGATCGCAAATTTTGCAAGTTTGCTTGTTTTGTACTATAGCTTTGCGATAGGTAAACTATTTATTCACAATTTCTTCAATCTATTGTGCACTGACTTATGGTACTGATTAGCGTGAGTATGAGAGCCAAGCTTTTATCGAGTAAGACAATTTCCCCCTCTAAAGAAATCTGTATACTGCCCTGAACATACAGTTGGCACAGACATAATTAGCAATTCCTTCCTTCACAATCTGATTCTGCACTTTGCCCTTCGGTATCACGAACGATATAACACTAGTCATACTAAATCATGATTATATTGGTGCTATAGCAATGGGGGCTGGTTACTATACAATTTAGAAATTACACATGGCTTCTGTGTGCGTATGTTATAGCAGGAACGGGTTTTGCATAATTCGATTCGTTTTGGTTTCACATTAGGCCTAGACTGTGTTCATAAGATAAGCCACACTTTCTCTGTCTGACGGACTTGTAATGTAAACAGCCACAAATTTACGAGTTTGTTTTCAGATGCTTATAGGTTTCGTGTACATATGCATGGAAAATAATTCGGCATTGAGCAACAATAGGTGGGATATACGATTTCTATCGTCATATGCGAGGTGAGAATATGTTCAAAATCCGCGTGAACATCTCTCGAAATGACCCGATTACTACAAGGTTGCACACTGTTAGGTTTCGGTTTCACCTTTATCACAGTTAAGATTTAGTATTGTTCCTTTGTTCTATACTTCAACCGGGATATGTCCTGATGTCATTTAAAATTTTAACTTTAAATGTATCAAGCAAGTTGATCAGTATTCCAAAAAAATGTCCAATTGAACTCGAAATGACTGTGCTCCTCTTCCCGTCAAATTTATCCCTTATAGTGCCTGTAAATCAGGACTTCGGCGATGATAGCTGCAATCGTCGCCGCCAAGCAAAGACTAACGAAAAATCCGATCACTGACTTCTTGTACTCAGAACCTACGAGAAAAACATAGTATTGGATAATTTCGTTTCGTAAGAGGTTCGTGCGGGTTCTTGTAAGGCAAGATGTTGTTTTCTTGCCAGAGACGATGATCGATTTTCTTCATCTGAAGAGAATTCTCATCTCTCTATGAAAGGTGCCTTCTTCGAAATTAAGCCTTTTGAATTTCTTGGAAAAGTCTCCGTGTCATGCGCAACTTTCCACTTCCACTCCCTGCTGCTGTTCAAGGGTATTATGGGACATACACGTCATACATAGGAGAGCCCCTTTAGAAACTTTTCGGCTGGAATGGATGTCCGTGGGGTTCTTTTCAAGGCAAATTTATCCTATAAAACTCAAGGGATAGGATCACTTGGAATTTCTAGAGATTAAAAAGGCGAAACACTTCTCTAGACCCCAATAGCTCTGTCGCTGTCAGTAATGGAAACGAGCCTCCAAATACAACCAGAATTTCTTCAAAAGTTACAGTGTGATACACATTACACTACTAATACAAGGTTGTTACAACTAACTTCAAAACAGCATACAGGAAAAACAGTAAAACTTGGTAAGTCAAGAAATTAAATGGAACCAATGGAGGTGACGATATTTTACGAAATGTGGGTGGCTTTTAGCGTTACTTTTACAAAGTTGGGCGTTTTAAAACAAGATTAATTTCTTTGTTAGTAGAAAGGAACCAGTTATATATCGTCGTGGTCTTATCGATGCTTACCTCTGCAAAACGTTATCTCTACCCTTGTTGTGTTAAGAGGCGTGTCGCCGTCGTCGCTCATTGCTGTGCAGGTCAGGTTAATTTCTCGAGTCTCGTCTCTTGGGTGCCTCACGGTGAACAAGCTGCTCACGTTGACAAGCCCTCCACCGGATGGTGACTCAGCCGCAGCGCGTTCCATCACCGTCTCATCTCCAAGCGTCCACGAGATGCCAAGGACGCCGGGTCGAGCATCTTGAACCAGGCATTCGAAAAGCCTTGTTGAGCCGGACTGCACAACAACGGGACCATAGTCGGGGTAGTCGAGCACAGCACCGGTCGACGGGTCGGTGATGTGCATCGGAATATCTCGATGCCCCATCGGAGAATCGTCAGATTGACGGGTTATCATCGGATGATAATCGGGTTGCGGGTTGGTCATCCCAGGGTAACCAAATAAAAAACGAAAAATGACATGATTCAAAATAAACACACAAAGTTAACGTGACCAACTTTGGACAGGGTGTTTTCTAGGTTGGGAAATGTGAAAAACGACTTTCAATTTACGGAGATTTTCTAAAACAAACTCTGTGTAAAATATGAGTAAAATAAATCTCTTGAAGAATAACATTACATCGGAAAGAAAAAGTGTAAAGTAAGTATCCCTTAAAAATTTTTTTTCACACTCACCAACGATACTCAGGGTTATATTTACATGTATGTTATCTCGTGGATCATGGCTTAAAGAAAATAACTTGCACTGATAAACGCCTCCAGATTCCTTCAAGACGGGACTGATGGTCAAAATGCAAGCCTTGATGGTGTCGTTCAAGATGGCAAACGTTTCACCCTCGCACGTAGTTAATGTATCCGCATTGAGAAACCATTTTATCAAGGGGTTTTCTTCCTTGCTACTCGACACGAAGCACGTTAAGTTGATGCTCGATCCAACAGCAGCATTACTTTGATTTCCATCGAGGATTTCGATTGAGAGCGTTCCAGCTTCAAACCAAACGATATGACAAAACTCATGAATCAAAATAAAATACCGGAAGGAAAAATAAAAAATACCGAAAATAACCGATTGAAAACTTTCTAAAATTGACCATTTGCCCCTCTAAAGACATTTTTACAGTTTATTTACAGTGTATTTTTAGAAGGATTGGGGGAAAAAATTGTAAAGGTTACATCCTTCAGAACGTAATTGACAACAAGGCACTGTTTCCTGTCAGACCCCCATGTAAGAGAGATTTTCCTTGTCGTTTGTATTTAGTCAGTCTGCACCGTGATTCCTACCCATTAACTCTAACCACCTGGTACTTATCATCTAACCGACACTACTCATACTACAAAATACTATACGTTGTAGTCTGAGCCTCAGTGGCGTAGCCACGGGGGGGGGTCGGGGACTACGTGCCCCCCCCCACAGATTACCGGTGCCCCCCAAAGAAAAAACAGAGGAATGGATAAAAAAAACGCAGCTGAAATCTGGTGCCCCCCCCTGATAAGATGCTGGTGCCACTTTATACCCCCCCTCCCCCAGTAGAATCCTAACTACACCACTGCTAAGCCTGAACCCATCCACTACTTCTGGCTTGGGCACCTCCATTGATACTCGTAGAGAACGAAAAAGGTCAGTGATCTTTTATGGTGCCACATGGTATAATTATTGTTTAATTAGGTAATTGTGTTCCATGGCCATCTGAGAACAATATACGATCACCACTAAGCCTATAGGCCCTATGTATGCATTTTCTGTACGTCAGAGTGATAGGCCTGTCCAATAAATCAAAACACTTGATTACTCGACTATAACTAAAATACGAAAGGTCTGATTGACTTCGGAATCTATGTCTTACCTCTAGGAACGCAAATAGTCAGCGCTACGGTCAACGCTAAGACGAATAAAACTGCCATCTTATAGTACGATCTGCACTCTGGAAACTGGTCCGAATAATGCTTAAATAAAATGAATGTATGGCTTCGAAAATGAAACTGTTGGCAAAAGAATGAATTACACTCCGGCGTGTAAACTCAAACCTAACCTGTGTGTGCCATTCTCACACCACGGACTACACAAGTCCGAGTCCAAGTCAGTTAAACGAGGCGCATATAATGCTCAGGATTACTGTTTATGGTAAAGCCTGAATTTACGAGGAATTTAAATTGATACAAATTGCTCGAAATTTGGCGGGGTACTTCAACAAAATCGGAAACCGAGGGTGTCAAGCCATTCCCGATACAGATTAATTTCATCCCCTTGCCCATGCGATCCTTGGCCGTTCAGTCGAAAGCAATTAAGAGCTAGTACTCCTCACGTTTTCGTCACCGCCGATAATCTGTTCTTCCACCGACAGGACGGTCGATGATCATTCAGTGGTATACATGTGCCAGAGGGCAGGGAGCAACATTGTTTTTTTTTTAATTTTTTTTTTAATTTACTTCTTTCTTTTCTTTTGACAGGAATTACAATAAATTAAAATCAGCATTTCAAATGGGTACCAGTAAATTTTTCATGAAATCAATATGGACGGTCTTTTCATTTTGGGTAACTTTGCGACGATTGGGCCTGATTTGTTTCAATTTGTTTAAGTTTACTTTTTTGAGAATAAAATTTGCTGACAAGTTAAACGTGGAGAATCTTCGGAGGGAATTATTCTCCAGTGGATTAATATACCAAAATAAACTTTTATAGAAAGATCAGATGGTGAACGTGACAACTTTGTCTCCAAGCAAGGGCAGTCATTCTTTTCTGCGAGACTTTCTCAATACAGTACAGGGTGCGCTCGTCAGGCGTGCAATGCCCTGGACGAGGTTGTGCAATGAACTTTGCCCCCTGCGTTCAACGTTCTCAAAATAGCAGTCGGAATTTCCCAAATGCGAGTAACTGCCGTATGGCATATAATTTGTGTTCATTTCTTAACATTTTCAACCCAATCTCACATAAACTAGCTATTCGATGCACGTAGCAACATCGGCCAGGTAAGTGGTGTTCCGTCGTGTATTTGTAGCTAGTTGATTCTCTGATGAAGAACAATTTGGTTAACGTACAGTGTAGTAAAAACTCAATTTACGAAACTGCTAGAGATCCTTTAGCTTTCGAGAGGCCTATTTGGTACTTCTAGTATTAGGCAAAGGTCTGCATATAGAGCGCTTTATAGAATCACTTTCTTATCAAATTTACCCAGTTATCGCACGTACAGAGGGAGTCCAGCGATTGAGACGGCACCTCTAAATTGTATATCAGAAAGCGTGTAAAACTGTTGGTTTTCAATCAATGATTTCTGCCCTGTTCGTGCATCAAATTCTATATATAATAAAAGATATTGTTTACTCTGTGTGACTTAACTACAGATCTTTGTCCGATTGTCTAGTTGTATTTCTGGAAGTAGAACCAACGAGGAACAAGACTCTCGGACAAGCACTGAGCATACAGTGCTTATTAATACACGTTGGGTAAGGCAAAACCTGTTATATATAATTGACATCTCCCCAACGCAAAAAAATCTTCAAAAAGTTCCAGACAGCTGTCACTGATAAAGAACATTCCACTGCCTGCCCCAGGCACCGTTTTGTAAACAGCCCATTAGGTTGTGCAGGGATCAGGTCAAGTCGGACCCATTCCAACTCGGACCCATGCCAACTCGGACCCAGGACCAACTCGGACCCACGCCAACTCGGACCCAGTACTAACTCGGACCCACGACCATCTCGGACCCACAACCAACTCGGACCCACGTCAACTCGGACCCATGCCATTTCGGACCCACCTTGAGTCACTCGGACCCACTGAGTCTTACGGTTGCATTACACCAAATACGCGCCCGTAGACCGAAATGGCGCCGACTCTTGAACCTCGGGAAGAGGTTGGCCTTCATTTTTTTCGCTGGAAATTCAAGATAATTTTTTTTCCACTTGAAATTCAAGATTATGGCCAGATTGATCACTTTTCGTTTCAATTTTATGAACTTTTTTATTCGCCTTTTCCCGAAGATACCCCCTAATAGTAGTAAAAATTAAGATTCCAGATTACAAGCGGCAAATAAGACATCATAGGAAACGTGCCTCCATAAAAATACGACGCTTGTCGGTTACTTATCACTTGTTCCAAGACATCACTGATATCAAATCTAGTCCTGTACGGTTTTTAACCGCCATGCCTGTTCAAACTCGAAAACGGAGAAACCAGTGCAAAAGTGTCATTTGCCAAATGCTTAAATGTAAAAGTGGACAAAATAAAAATTTTCAACAAGTTAATCACGCTCCTTGGGTTGGGTCCGAGTTGACTCATGGTGGCTCCGAGTTGGTCGTGGGTCTAAATTAGTATTGGGTCCGAGTTGGTTGTGGGTCCGAGTTGGTCGCGGGTCCGAGTTGGCATGGGTCCGAGTTGGTATGGGTCCGAGTTGGTTTTGGTCCGAGTTGACTCGAAACCGTTGTGCACAAGGGACCAATTAGTACACAGTCCTATGGGATTTGCCTGGAGGCTGACTCAAGGCCGTCTTGGTTTTTTGCATTTTTTCTGGCTAGGGGAGGCCCTGGCTGTAAAATGACTAAACCAGGCTTTTCAGCATGTTCAGGGGTAGGATATGATAGGTAGTCGTGGAATTTGGACTTAAAAAAAAATTATATGTTAATTAGCTCCAATGGACTCGCCAGGAAAGGCCACTCCCTCTACCGAGGGGTTTTAAGGCAAGAAAACAGGAGGAAACGATGTCCAGATAAGGACGATCACATGGTACTCTCACCTACTTTCACCTACAAAATTTTGCCTTTTTAACAGGTTCATACCTGCTTTGATGTAACCAACATCATCATGATGCTTATCTACTCTGCGGTTACTCTGTTAGTATCATTTGGACTTCCTGTGGCCGGAGACAAGATATGTCCACCGAATGCGGGTAAAGTTTCTAAACTTTTCAATCGTATATTTATAAGTGATTTGGCATCATTTGTTATTGTTTCTTTGTTCTTTCTTAATCCGCCGTACAACCACACAAATTTCCATTAGTAAATCTTTACTTGTATTTGATGCTATGGCACTGAATGCTAAACTTAGGCAAAGAAATTCAATGCCAGGCAACGTTACAGGCAAACATTACACAGTGTAGCACTGAATATGTTTTATACTCTTCCGGAAAAACTATATCAAAATAACATAATTTTAAGTACAATTGATCTTTGCAAAAATTTTATTTTGAAAAGCGTGGGTTTACTTCACTTCAAACTTATCTCATCACGAAAGGACTTTTACACAGTTTGCACGACCTATAAATACTGATGTACTGGCCAGACAGTTTGCTAGAACCTTGCATTTTGGCATCATTCGAATTAATGGGGCGCTGTGAAGTAACTCTTTGCTTACGTTTCAGTCAACAATACTCGTACTGCTTTTGGTACGGCCCACTACGCTCAGCAAGGCTTGTGGCTACAAGTGCCTTGCCCAACCTTTATCACTGGTGAAGTCGTAGATCGAGTCGGTTGGTTCAAGGAAGCTGATTCAACGACGCGGTTGATCAGCCGTATAAAAGGGGAAGATTATTCAACGAGCGACAGGTACTCGTTTGGTACGACGGGCTTCAGCCTTGTCATTAAAGGTATAGAGGAGACTGATGAGGGGAAATATCTGTGTCAAGTCATACCTCGAGACACCAGGGACAGAACTGCGGAGATTAACATCAAAGTTATTGGTGAGAAAATTATGTTGCTAAAAAGGCGGATCCAGGAGATGGAGCATCGTGACCCGGCCCCACAAAAAGAAGGGCCTCTTTGTTAAATATTAAAAATAAGGTAATTTTTTAGTGAAGTTCTTTTTCTTCCATTTCGAAAGATTAAGATCCCCACTTGTAGCCTAGCAACCACCAGACTTCAGCTATCAGCCTTGAGCAGAAGTACTCTCCTATCATTGGTAGGAAAGAGCCATGTTGGTAGGGAGTATTCATTTTGTTGGTTGCAACGCGACTGAAACCCGCGCTCTTGTCGTCGTTTATGTATCAACGATACAAATTCGTTCGTCGTCCAGCACCCGTGCAAGACACTGAGATGGGAGGGGCAAATAATGACGTTGTTTTTTCGAATACCTATTAGACAGAGATCATTTGAGTAATGGCAAGGGTAAACCTGCCCTGTGTGGGCAGCAGGCGACGAGCAAATTCCCACCGAAGGAACTTTCTTTGCTAGGAAAAGTGTGCTCTCTCTTCGTCACTTTCAGGGTTCATAGACGTTATATGAAAGAAATGGTTAGGGCCACCCCCATTTTTTCTGTATCCGCCGTTGCTTGCATGCTCTTACATAGTTTTGGTTATTCTTTGAATGATCTGAGTTAATGACCCTTTCCATATGCGCTCAACGCATGCGCCAAACGTTGCGTAGCCATCAAACCCGTTTCCGGTTAATGGAGTCGCATTTGGAGTTCTTGAAAGTAAAACGCACGCAACGCAAATCACCTGAAAACGTACATATGGAAAGGTGCCCTCAGAGAAGGAATATCAGAAACGTTACGGTTTTTATTTTTTAACAGCATGAGATTGTATATTCGACGTTCTTTCAGTGATTATACAAATTTGTCCAGAGAAGGTGTCTACTGAAACTTACGACAGATTTTGTATCTGGCAGGCGAAAATTTTCCAGCGAGCAGTTTTGATGAGACATCTACTGCTACTATCGAGCAAGGACGCAGACACACTTTACAATGTCAGTGCGCATCACAGTCAGCCATCGCACCATCCGTAGTGTATTGGTCAATGGGAGAGGGCGTCAAAACAGAGACAGAGATCATTGGTGCACGCTTCTCTGATGGCACCACCCTACAGATTCAACACGGTGCTGATTACAGCATTGGTAGCGACGCCTCCCTTGCAGTAAACACCCTGAACAATTTACGAGATAGCCAACAATTCTGGTGTCATGTATTCCAACCGGACTCTACTCTAAGAAACTGCATCGTTGATGTTAGAATTTCAGGTAAAACAAAGAGCTCTACTCACGACGAAATGTTCAAGTGTTGACTAAATGTAAGAAAATGCCCAAGATATGTACAATTATAAAATACATAACATCAAAAGAAGGAAAGTTAATCCACTAGTATCTTTATAACTTTTACCGGTGTGCTTGTTATTCATCCTTCCTCGGACCATTTTTACTTTTCTGTATTTTACTGTCTCTTTGACACAGGTGAAAAGGAAACCAATGGCAATGCCCTGAGAGCGTCTGAGACATCTTACTACTTGCAAAAAAGCATGCAGCAAGTTCTCCCTTGCATCAGTTGGACACCTGGTGACGCCGCTTGTGACGTTGAGTGGATTAAGCTCGGCAACCCAGAGCGACAAGTTGTCATCTACAACCTGTCGACCGTCGTCGTTGACTCTAGTCCTGCATTTAATCTAACAAGTGACTTTGGTCTGGTTATTCAGTCACCTGATGATGACCACGATGGAAAATATCAGTGTAGCGTGGGAGAAAGAAGCAAGGCAGTAATTGAAGTCCGAGTGATAGGTACCAGTAGATTTGATTGCCTTTCTAGAGTCATGTTTAGATTTTTGGGCTCACATTACAGTTGCAAGGATATCCAAAGAATGCTTAATATGCTTGAACTTTTGTTTCTTAAGCTGGGTCTTTCGCGCAATTAGCATTTGTTCTCACTGTCTTTGCGCAACTTTTCTGTCTTTTATTTTCTACGTTTGCTCGAATTTCATGCAGGAGATCAGTTCCCATTGGACAGTGGTAGTGCCATAGAAGGTGACCCAGTGACCTTTAGACCTCATACTAAATTCACACTTCATTGTCCTGCTCTGTCTGGCATCGCAAGGACAAAGGTGACTTTGATCTGGTCCTATGGATCACCGGATGCTCAGTCAACCACTGTGATTGGTACCTTCAATCTACTAGATGGTTCTCACACAATGAACAGCTTAAAAAACCACAGCTGTCTTGTATCAACGAACAGTTCTCTCCTGCTGAACAACTGTTCCCAAGATGGTGACGTCAGATACTGGTGCCACGTCTTTCCTGCAAATGGCGATCTAATCAGGTCATATGTCTTAATAAAAGGTGGGATGCTTTTCTGGCGGACTATTTTAGCAAACCTATAGGCCTGACAAACGTTACTGTAGCAATTCTAGAGGCAAAGCACTTTTAAGCCTTTTTAGTGCCTAACAAATAAACCATCCTCCGATTCATCATCTTCCTTTGAGTGCTGGACCCCTTCCCTGTACTCCTTCAGAAGTAATGAATGTGATTCTTAAACCAAAATTTCGAGGAGGTTAACCGGCGACACCATAATTTCTAATGAGCCCCTGTATCATACGGGCGGATGGGCCTGGTGGCCACTTATACAAACAAATGCACACAGTCTTTCAGGGGCCAAGTAGGCGTGAGGGATGTGTAGACGTGAGGGATGTGTAGACAGAGTTATGTTGATGCTCAGAAGAGCAATGTTGATGTAAAAGTAACAACAGAACTAACCTACCGGTATATACAGCGAAGATTGGAACCAAAGCGGTAGATTCTGCGTACCAGCGACATAAACTTCCATAATGCGTGGAAATGGAGCAAAGAGCTGTTTTACTAATATTGTTAATACAATAGACTGATTGTCTCCAGTTACTCACGTCAACTATCAAACATTGGCAAACATGACGCCCTTCAATCGTAAAGTGCGCCATGAGTGTCATTTCCCCCAAGTAAAGCCAACAGTCGGTTCAGTACTCAGACTTCTGCTGTGCTGTGTATTTGCAAACAACGCAACACAATTTGCTATGGAAAGACGCCACATTTTGTTAATAGATACCCACTGTAGGTCAGGCGCCTAGTTTGACAGCATCTGCGGTAGATGGGGGGGGGGGGCTCCTGCCTTTCCGTGTGTATCAAATGCTGGCACCATGACTGTCAAATGCGAACGTGTGGAAGTGCAATTATAAAAAAAAATTAGGAAGGTAGCTATTTCTTTAAGAAAGAATGTATAAACAATTGTGTCACACACAAACATTTTTGTATTAAAGTATATCTCTTTGGAACTTTAAGGAATGAAAGAAACGCTGAACACCACTGAGAGAGACCATCAACTGATCGATTCTGTTTACATAAGAACATTTACCCCGTCGGAAACGTTACTGCACCAACCTCGTGTTTTGTGTTGAATACTGGCATATTGCTGTGTACACATGTTTAATTTAATCATAATCTCCGACAGAATCATACTGAACGACCCGTTTATATGAGTGTTCCCACAAGGTGTTTGCGTTTACTTTTTACATCTCAGTGTCAGACGGTGAATTTGAAACATCCCTCGCCCTCGTCATTACTCTGGCCATCATTCTAGTCATCTGCCTGGTTGCTGCTCCTGCTATCATTGTTTTCCTTACCTGGAGGCAACGCTCCAAGTCACCGCATCACAAAGATGACAAGGAGAGAGGTGACTACAAAAGACTTGACAAGCAAGGTAAGTGACGTAATAAGATGATCATTTGCAGCAACCCGGTGATCCATTTCCCAGTGTTTGACATATTCAAATTCCTGATGTAATTTCGTACATCTTGATTTACAGCCATTATAGTTCAGACTAATTTACGCTGACATGTTTGGAGTGTTTTCGATAAACATTACAGTATAACACTGGTCCGGTTCTTTTATCGTGGCATGCAAGTGATATGAGTTGACAATTCATACTTAAATTTTTCACAGATTCTATCAAAGAGTTGGACGTGAAGACGCTTGCCACCAAGGTCAAAAGTTTTGTGATCCAGAAGTTCGGCAGGATTCCTGTCACACCGTGGACTGACGGCGATCTCGCATGCTCTGCACCAATAGATACAGTTTACCAACCCTTGAGGATTTTCATCAACGCCTACGTTGGAGGTAGTTGCATAAAATATCAGTTAGATTCAGAGTCACATATCTTCAGTGATGGCATTTCAGAATTGGCAAATGAGCATGTTATCGTACAGGGCAGGGCAGGAAGTGGTAAGACTACCTGTCTGTATAGGTTACTGTATGACTGGGCCAATGGAAGGGAACATGCCGTTTTTGGTTCCGACAGGATGGTTTTTCTGTTCACTGCCAAAACGTTTATTCGTGCCAGATCAATCGGCGAAGCAGTTGTTGAAAACATGCTTCAAAGATACGCAAACATTTCCGCAGTATCCATTGATAATTACTACTCAAAAGACAAAAGCAAACTGGCAATTTTGATCGACGGTTGCAATGACAAAGAAGACATTGACAGCGTCATGGAAATACTGACACACCAAGACCTTCTTGACTGTCAGTTAGTGTTGACCACAAGACAAGCAGAGCTTGCCGAGGTTGCGTCAAAAAAACATAACATGCGCCATGTCACAATTATTGGGTTTACGCTCAAAAGTGCCATTGATTATGTTAATGCCGTGTTGGATACTGTTGACGAAAGAAACGAAGCTACCCCTGAGCACAAACCAGAAAAAACTAAAACCAAAGAACCGGGTTCCGTTGATGTCCCGCAAAATAAACAATCAGAGTCACAAGAGCGGGAAGAATCCGTTCCTCTTAGACAAGAGAAGGCCACACCCACTGAAGAAAAGGCGGAAACTGCCCAGACGCAAAGCCCTAAAAAGAAACGAAACCTTCACAAATACTTAAAGGAAGACATTCTTCCACCGGGCATTTCAAGCCTTCCGGCTGTACTGACAGCTCTTTGTCAGATGTCGATCTGGACAAAGGGAGATGCCTTTAAACCTGACGTTACCATGGCTGATTTGATTATTAGATTGGTCAAATGCTTGTTTGACAAAAATGCTCATGCTAAAGGAAATGATACCCGAGTTGCAATCACTGAGGGAGACCAGCTCGATCAGTTAATCAAAGATCAGCTTAACGTACTTGCAGAACTTGGTAGGATGGCTCATCCAAGACTGGTCGAAAGTTTTAAAACTCTTACAGACTTTGACAAAGAAGAGTTCTTAAAATCGTCTGAAAAGGGAGAGGAAGTTCTAAAAGTTTCAAGTCAAATCGGACTTCTTTTTCATTTGAAAGTTGAATCCAAGAACGATTCTATACAGCAAACTACGGAGGCTGTTTTATTGCAAGTGTCAGAAGTAGAGGTAAGGAAGGGGTGCCTTCGTTGCCTGCAAAAGCGTCACAGTGAAACCGATCAAGAATTGCAGCCGACAGCGGAGTTAATCCCATTGAATGAACCGCAAGATGATAGGTATTGTTTTGTCTTGGAGCTTCTCCATGATTTGTGTGTTGCTATGTTCTTGGCCCAGTCTGTTAATAAAGTGAACGAATTATTTGTAATTGCAAATATTGGTGAACGACAATACATGGAAAGATTTGCCTATATTTTGCATTTTGCCCTCCAGGACAAAGAATTTGACAGGGATACTGTTGTCGAGCATTTGGCTAAAATGATCGAAGGGGAGCAAGCTAGGCCCAACCGAGGTAGTCCGTTACAAGTAGCACCGCGATTGCAGAAGTTCGTAGAAGTGTTCCTGCAGGCAAATTTCGAAGGGAAGTGTAAGGGAGCCATTAACAAAAAACTTAAGGGGGTCTTCAGAGAAGGAAGGGTTCGCTTAATTGGAATCTCGAGTTACAAGCTGAGATTGTTGGCGTACCTCTTCGAGCATGCAACACCAGAAAATGGCAGCAAGCTGAATGCAACGTCTGTGGAGTTGTTCCGAATTGGTAAAAATGAGTGGTCGGAGATTCAAGAATGTATTAAATCTTCTAAATCCAAAGAAAAAATAAAAAAGCTAGCAGACATGCAGACGGACAAAGAGACCTCTTTGGTCACGACCACCCTTCAGACTGATCAAGAAAACAAACCCGTTGCTGAAGTTAACCAATCCGGACCTGATAAATACCGGTCCCTGGAAGCACAGACGGGAAGTAAACAACGAGACCCCGAGGCACCTGCAAGACATTCTGACACAGGGAATGACGAATCACTTCCAACAGAACTATCACCTGAAGACACCACCTCAACAAATGGAGATGAGAACTTTGACGATAAAAATCGTCAGTCATCTGATGTGGATGTTGCATCGTATGAGGTAATTGACGGTACGAAGGAACTGGCTTTACTCAAAAGCCTGCGTGAGAGAATAGAATCTACAAACCCAGACATGCCTACGTTTCCCGCTGAGCAGTCAGATGGCAGTGTTCTTCACACGGTGCAGTCGATGTGTCTGCAAGAGCTTGTTGAGTCACAGGATGGTGAGTGCCACACTTCGGGTGCGTCGAGAGACTTAGCTCGTTACCTTCCTCGTCTGGAAATGCTTGAAAGTCTCGTTCTTGTTGGGACTATTTTCAGTTCTGACGCGATTTGTGATTTTGCGAAAGGTGCACACCAACTCAAGAACCTGAAGAAGTTGGATCTTCGTCTGAATAAGCTGTTTGATGACAGAGCCTTCGTAGCGGTAACAAATCTGCCTCTACGTGATTGCCCAAAGTTGTCTGACCTTCGACTGTCTCTGTACAAAGTAACTATCGCTGGGTTTGATGAAGTCAAGAAGGAAATGGACAAGAATAAAGGATGGCGTTGGAAAAAACTGGAGACACTGTATCTGCTGCATGGATCACCTGCTGAGAAATTGCTGAGATTTCTTTCGGACAGTTTAAGTTATTTTCATTTTGTCAAACGTTTTCATCTTTCTGCTACTAATCAGAACGAAAACATAAAAGAGGATATCCTGGATAGGTTTGTAAAAAATATGACAACTGAAAAGATCATGCCAAATCTCAAAGTCCTCTCCATCAAAGACATGGAAGCAGTAAAAGAAAGATTGGGGTCTTTGAAACTTCCTAAAAAGAAGGGGTTCGGTCTACACTTAAAAAAACTTGGGACTGGCGGAGGACTTAAAGGAACAAGTGGCAGAGGCGATTCAGACACCAAACAGAAAGCACAAGGTGAAACTCCCAATCAAAACATGGTAAACAGCGCAGAGGACGAAGCCGAAAAGAAGAAAGGATTTGAAAATACAGTAAAACAAAGTGAGACTACCGTTGACTTAAGCACGCCAAATGATGCCGCCAAAAAGGCGGACGAAACCAAAGAGGAGGCAGGTAGTGGAAACACCGTAGGGCAAAGAGTGGCAAGCGGCTCTTCCAATGGCGGGACAGACACAGGAGAATCAGTCGGTGGTAGAGCCACTGGGAAAACACCGACAGACGGCGTTGGCGATCCGGTTGTAGACACACAGGGAGACACTGTTGGCAAGACTGCTACTGGACAAAAAATGGAAAACGAATCCGCCCATCCAGCTGCAGACTGCACAAGTAACACAATTGGCAAGACAGGCGACACCCAAACAAAGCAAAGCAACAACAGCAATGTTATGGCAAACAATGCAGCGGTCGATGGAACGACTAAGGCGCAAGTCAGGGCGACAGTTATGCTCTTTCGATAGACAGTTCTCTCGTCGGGATGCCCAGCAGTGGGTGAGTCAAAATACATGAATTATTCACGAGGCCATATTGCTCAACTGAACTCCGTTGACCCAGCACATTCCGCCTATGCACAGTTTATGGGGAGGTGTGTGTGTGAACCGTGACCGTGATCCGATGATCACACCTTTCCGATCATTCTGCTGGCGCAATTTTGATGAACGCAAACAGCTAGCATCCAGTATTATTCATGTCAGAAAATCAACTATCATGAAATACTAAAAATTCAGTTATGCATCATCTCTTTGCCTGTATTAGTAAACTTAAGTGATCTTTCACTCGGTTGCAGTACACTGTGAATGGTATACATGATGTGTGTGTATGTAAAGTGTTTCTTGGCTTGGCTTCGCGAACGAAGATCATAAAGGTAGTAGCCCACGTCCATAGCAAGTCTTCCCCCGATGAGGCCGATGCGGGATCGGCAGGGATAGCGGCAGTGGCAGCAAAAAGATCTGGCCGGGGTTTAGTGCTACATCTACATGTATATGCTACAGCAAAGGACACGTATAGACAAACTCCATCACGCTCCAATACCATTTGCATTTAATGAAGTGCTCCCTGTAGTGGAAGCTGTTGTCAAGGATCGGCTTAAGAATTCATGCATGCTGTACTCTTCAAATCGGACTTTTTCTGATATGCACAATTGTTAAAAATCTTTCTACCGACTTTGTGAGTGTCAAAATTGGATCATATACCCAGGAGTCGAACTTGATCATGTGCATATATAAACTATTCAGAAACTGGTGAGGGCACTAAATTTCAAGAGAAAGTACGCGTTTTGCAACTATCCAAAATGTAACCAATAAAGTTATTGTTTAAACCTGATTATATTCTTTTCTCAGCATATAATACGAAACATTCACAGGATAAAACTTCAAGTGATCGGGTTGCAGTCACGGTACACACAGGTACTGTATGTGTGTACAGGCGGTACGTATGCTGAGTCATTGGAGTTCAGTTGATTAAGAAGTAGGCCTCATAGATAACTCATGTTATTTTGACTAACCCCCCTACGGAAAAAAAAATATTGCCCGGCATGGTTGAAAAATACTCTGACAAAAGTAGTTTTTCGTGCCACCTGCTATATCCAATTTCCTAAATCCGCTGAAACATATTTGGTGGAATAATTGTTGATGGTAAATCAGATCGAGGTCTTGGGCTTAATTTTACTGTACAGTTTGCCTGATATTTGCAGTTTTTCATCAGAGTCGTGGTATCCATATACGCATTAATCTTTTAGAACGGAGTCATATGATTATTTTGCAGTGACACAAACAAAAATATAGAGCAAGGTTGGGGCTGTAATTCCTTTTCAAAGTGTGGCGAAAAAAGTTTTGAAGTCACGAAGTGACTGTAACTGTAACTTTAACGTAAGAATTGTGTACATGTAATATTGACTGAACTGAATCAAAGCGTGTGCTTTAAATTGAACAGTTTATTGTATATTGAGCAACAATCACAGCCCACTAACTTTTAATTCGGTAATCCTGGCAGGGGTAATAGAAAGGACACTATTAGGAATTGAAATACGCATACACCGGTAATGAACAGATATTTTCAGACTTTCAACTACTAAAAGCACTTATCATCACTCAAAAAGAGAAAACTTTTTAAAGCCATGAATATACAATTCTGAATTTTTACTACAGATGTACATAAGAATCATGAACATCGACCATAATATATCGTATGGTACCCTGCCCCCTCCCCCCGCTTTTCAAATTTGAATGGCCGGGCAAGTCGCCCCCCTCACCTTTCCCAACCCCCCATTTCCTGCATAGAGTTACGCCGCTGGATGTTTATCATACTTCAAAAGATATTCAAGGAGAGAAACAGTGGACAGATTAACAAACAGAAGCGCTGTGATCCTGCTGTGTGTCAATATTCTGACTTTATACAAGCGTTAATTGAAAATAATCCTTCCTTGACACGTTTGCTTTTCGTTATGACTAATGTAGCTGTTTTGATTTAGAGAATTTAGCAATTCTCGAGGATGAAACATTCTTGCAAAGCATAACACCAAATAAAAACAAGTTTGTGGACTTTTTACTCAGCTCCTGACGGAACAGATTATATTGGTCCAAGTGCTACATCTACATGTATATGCTACAGCAAAGGACACGTATAGACAAACTCCATCACGCTCCAATACCATTTGCATTTAATGAAGTGCTCCCTGTAGTGGAAGCTGTTGTCAAGGATCGGCTTAAGAATTCATGCATGCTGTACTCTTCAAATCGGACTTTTTCTGATATGCACAATTGTTAAAAATCTTTCTACCGACTTTGTGAGTGTCAAAATTGGATCATATACCCAGGAGTCGAACTTGATCATGTGCATATATAAACTATTCAGAAACTGGTGAGGGCACTAAATTTCAAGAGAAAGTACGCGTTTTGCAACTATCCAAAATGTAACCAATAAAGTTATTGTTTAAACCTGATTATATTCTTTTCTCAGCATATAATACGAAACATTCACAGGATAAAACTTCAAGTGATCGGGTTGCAGTCACGGTACACACAGGTACTGTATGTGTGTACAGGCGGTACGTATGCTGAGTCATTGGAGTTCAGTTGATTAAGAAGTAGGCCTCATAGATAACTCATGTTATTTTGACTAACCCCCCTACGGAAAAAAAAATATTGCCCGGCATGGTTGAAAAATACTCTGACAAAAGTAGTTTTTCGTGCCACCTGCTATATCCAATTTCCTAAATCCGCTGAAACATATTTGGTGGAATAATTGTTGATGGTAAATCAGATCGAGGTCTTGGGCTTAATTTTACTGTACAGTTTGCCTGATATTTGCAGTTTTTCATCAGAGTCGTGGTATCCATATACGCATTAATCTTTTAGAACGGAGTCATATGATTATTTTGCAGTGACACAAACAAAAATATAGAGCAAGGTTGGGGCTGTAATTCCTTTTCAAAGTGTGGCGAAAAAAGTTTTGAAGTCACGAAGTGACTGTAACTGTAACTTTAACGTAAGAATTGTGTACATGTAATATTGACTGAACTGAATCAAAGCGTGTGCTTTAAATTGAACAGTTTATTGTATATTGAGCAACAATCACAGCCCACTAACTTTTAATTCGGTAATCCTGGCAGGGGTAATAGAAAGGACACTATTAGGAATTGAAATACGCATACACCGGTAATGAACAGATATTTTCAGACTTTCAACTACTAAAAGCACTTATCATCACTCAAAAAGAGAAAACTTTTTAAAGCCATGAATATACAATTCTGAATTTTTACTACAGATGTACATAAGAATCATGAACATCGACCATAATATATCGTATGGTACCCTGCCCCCTCCCCCCGCTTTTCAAATTTGAATGGCCGGGCAAGTCGCCCCCCTCACCTTTCCCAACCCCCCATTTCCTGCATAGAGTTACGCCGCTGGATGTTTATCATACTTCAAAAGATATTCAAGGAGAGAAACAGTGGACAGATTAACAAACAGAAGCGCTGTGATCCTGCTGTGTGTCAATATTCTGACTTTATACAAGCGTTAATTGAAAATAATCCTTCCTTGACACGTTTGCTTTTCGTTATGACTAATGTAGCTGTTTTGATTTAGAGAATTTAGCAATTCTCGAGGATGAAACATTCTTGCAAAGCATAACACCAAATAAAAACAAGTTTGTGGACTTTTTACTCAGCTCCTGACGGAACAGATTATATTGGTCCAAGATACGTAAACTTTTAAACCATTTAATTATTGTGCAGTCATTACAGTGAGTAAGATTGCCTGACTGAGTTTGCTGGTGCATAAAAGAGTTCAATTTTGATCATAAATATGAATATTTAATGCGCTACAAACAAATGTTCAATTGTATAAATATAATTTCAAACGTAATTTTAAATATTGCACGAACATTTCAAAATGGTACATTTATTCTGTATTCAATCACGAACATTTGACTTTGTATGACATAGCACTGTTGAAGAGAATAGTGGCGAGCTTTGGCTGTTTGGAATCTGTTTGATAAAATTGATATTTGATTAGTCTCCTTGAGCTCTGTAAGTAGAGATGTTCACAGTACATGTATAAACTTAGATTTATTTGGTGTCGAGAACACTTCTTTGATTTTTAAAATGTTATTCTCTTTGTCTGCTTCATATATTTCTTGCCACAATTATCCATGTGTCAACGACTGCGTTGGTACACGTTAAGCACATGTACGTATGCATACTTATTGCTTGTACATCGATGTCTTGGACTATTCCTGTAAGAATTTTCAAATTGTACAAATTCTCTTTTCTTTTGCATCATACGGTCTCCTCTCAATGTCGAATTTTCATGTTGACAATATATTGGCATTTTATCCTGAAGCGTTTCATTGTGCCACACCGACCAGGTCGGGACTTTTGAAGTTTTGGTTGGTTTTATAAATACTTGTTTTACAAAATAGTGTCCACGGTTTTGCCGATTTCGTGAATTATTACGTTTATTACATTTTAACGAAATGAGAGCAACGTCATATGTGATTTGCTTCTACATGAAGTACACATTTCAAATAATATTTTCCCTAAAGCTTGCCTTCATCTGAGCCTGAAAGAAGCTCACTCATTAATTAAATGCTAAGACTGTCAGTGTATCGAAATTACGAACGATTGAAATTTATTTTTGAAAGGAAGAGCTGGAGATTGATAACATGCTTCAAATGTGTATTAATTTCTTGTCGCTTGCAATAAAACCTGCAATATGATCATGCGGCCAAGAAAAAAAGATTTTTTTCCTTTGTTCTTTTATACAGCAGTAACACTGTAGATTACTGTGCCTGTATTGTGTATTGTAGGCCCTAATGTTAGACATCCTTGATGTAAAACAGCATCCAGAGGGAACCATGAGTGTATAGCCTTCTTCCAGTATTGGTATAACGATATTTACCCCTTGGCACAACATACACCAATGTCATTCTCAAGAATAACTGAAATGCAATGAAGTTTTCTCAGAAGCATATCTGAACTCTTCTACAATGTATAAAGACTTTGTGGAATCTTATTTCGAGTAAGGTGAACTGCAACATCCACTTTACATTCAAAATTAACCAAGAATTTCCGGACAAGTGACGAAGCTTTTGCCTAGATGTAAACCGAGGACCAGTGAAGACACTGTTTATTATGCACATATTCATGGTCAAACTGGGAACTCCAAATTTGTTATAAATTGAAAACATTTCTGCTTGCTGGCTTATTTTCATTATACTTCCACAACTATAAATCGCCAAAGGAAATGAAATCTACGATAGCATTGTTCAAAAGATTTAGAAATTCTTTGCGCATAAATTACACACAGATTCACCGCCTGGGGTGACCCATAGTTTTGCTCATGGATATGGAAATTCACATTCGCATAAAAAACATGAAAGCAACAAAAAATGGGTTAATAATATAAAAACAATAATTCAGAACTGGGTTAGATGAATTTAAAAGGTGCGATGGGGGTAGTAACATTTAATAAAAAATTCTATTCCATTGTCCCTTTAAATTAGAAGTGCGGGTATCAATATGAAAATAATACTGGTTACTACTGGGGCTACAATGATAATAATATTTCAAAATGAGTGCGATCCAGGGTCATGGCACTGCAACGGCAGCAGCAATAAGGCCAGTCTAGTACGACGAGGGTCAGGGGTCACGTCTAAATACACGGCCAATGTTTACAATACAGCAATGCAATCTTTGTGTTTATTTACACAAACCATGAATGCAAACGTACATGTATATTGTCAAACACGTTCTTTGGGAACCCAAGGCCCGAGCGAGGTGATGAAGAATAGACCTTTTCACTAAATTCATTATTATGCACGCATGCGCACAAACGGCCTTGGTGGCAAGAAGTGTGAGCCGGCCATTGAAAATGTACAAGGGTGCGAGTTTGATGGTAATTTTCTCTCCGGTTTTCTGACTTCATTTTTCATTTTTCATTTTTTTTCTTCAGAAAATCCAATCAAATCGTTTTTGCTAATAGTTTCTGATTGAATTGGAATTTATAGTGCTGTGGTAAAAAATTTTTAAACTGTAATTTTTCCTGCGTGCACGAGATCGTTGCTTCTTAGTGTGGCCCTCTTCCATCATAAGTGGTATAAACTACATCGTTAGTGTTCTTGGAGCTAACCTGTGCATTTTGTAAAAACACGGACTGATCGATGTTCAATGTACACGTATACTGTACGTCCGTGTACATAGCTACCATTGAACTAGCTAGTCATAGTTTGGGAGTACTATCAAAAGAAATTGTATCCACTCGTTGTGTTTGCCGTGGGGTTGTACAAGCCAAAGAGTGTTGATTCCAAAGAGAAAGATATCTATTTCTTCAGATTTCCCAAGTGTAGAGAGGCAAATCGAATGGATACATAGTACCTGTACATGTACATTGCACCATGGAGGTAGATTGAACATCAGTTTTCACATATGCACAGGTTGGATCCGAGAACACTAACGATTTAGTTAAAACTACAAACGATGGAAGGGACCGTACTAGAAGCGACAATCTCGCCGGCGCACAGGAAAAATCAAGATTTTAAAGTCTTTTTACAGAGAACTTAAAATTCCACTTATATTGAATGAATTTATTAGTGTAGAGGTCTATAGGAGTCGGGGTGTACCACAGCACCCATTAAGCATAATTCTCAGTTGACAGCTGAATAATTATACAAAAGAACCTGGGATGAATGACCTAATTAAACACCTAGCATTGCACATCTGACATAACATTCTGCGAATAATGCAGTCCCCTGAGGAAAGTTTTAAAACATTTTTAATACCCTCTTCGTTTTCCACACACGACTTCACTTTCCAACTAAAAATCAACAAACCTACAGTATCGCTTCAAGATGTATTTTCGTCACGGAGATGTTGATTTTAATCTCACGTTTTTCCCTCACGCAGACCTTTATTAAACTATACTCAGCCCCTGTCCGAAAATATGCGAAAATAAACCCACAGGCTTATTTGGATGGGACGCAACCTGTTTTCCTACTTTTTCCACCTCAGGCTATATTCTTTGTATCAAGGATTCAAGGCCTTGGTTGCATTAAATGCAAGCAAAATTCCTCTTTAGCAAAATTTAATTGTCACGTGAACATCAGCAATCCGGAGGATGGCATTAGGACATAGCCATTGTGACATGCATTTGAAATAAGTGATATTTCCTGCGTCGTTTTTTTTTCGGTTATTGGGATTGCCGATTTAGTTTGAATAGCGTTGGTAACGTTGATACAAACTGCTGATTGGCTGACTGTCAGTGCGCAAACGAGGTCCCTAAACTATCTTCCCCGATCAAGCTGTTTCACTGTCTTTGGACCGCGGCCAAAGACATGATGCAAAGCTACATCTCAATGATTATGTTGGCTGGCCCGGTGTATTATCCAACCAGCTGAAGAAATGTTGGGGAGATCGAGAAAGTAGGCCTTCTATAACAACTTCAGGCAAATGTACAATGAATTGAGTAGCTTTTAAAGCAGCATTAAAAATCTCTTAAAGAAAGTTTCTGTGGAAAAATGGATTTATCTAAAGAGGGAGATGGGGAGGGGGCGCAATTGGTTAAAGAACCTTTAACATAATATATGTGACCCGGTACATTGTAGTCAGGAATAAGTCGCAAACTTTGACCTTTTGAGATATGCACATGATTAGAAAGAGGATTTCATTAGCTTTTAAATGGCACACATCAGACGTGTGTTGAGAGTGACCTGTCATATATACACTTTCAAAATACATAGAAACCGCCACATTAATTTTTTCAACATTTTCCAACAACCCCACTTAACTCAGCCATTACATAAAATGGCATCAGCGACTTATTCCTGATTACGATGTACCGGGTCACATTATGCATTTAATCATACGAAGCTTCCATTTCATGAATCACAATGCTCCCATTTGGAACTCGGCTTTTACAAATTTTCCCTTTGTGTATACTAAAGCGTTATCCCGCCTTTAAACCCGTTGTGTTGTGTTGTATGCCGTTAGCGTATTCCTCGTCTCCGAGTCAGCTACGTTTGTCCACGTCAGTTAATATCAGTCAATTTTGAATTCCTTCCCTTTAATTTTCTAAAACGGCAAGTTATTTTAGGCTGTGAAACATGATGACGCATCAACAAACCTACCTTCAACTTTCTACTGCTCATTTTCACAACATGATCACGCATGCGCAATATACCCGTTATACTGATTTTGTTGAGGAACAAAATGAAAATCTTCAGCCGATATTTCTTCAAAGCACGAGATAAATTATCACCGAAGTAGACTTGGGTTGAATTAAGCCAAACAGAGGCAGTTTAAATGTGTGCTACCCTTGTGCAGTGAGCACAATCCTACCAGAATCTTACACAAGGGGATGATTGATCGCCACCCGGTTCACTAAAACCTTAGCTAAGGATTGATCGCCAGATTCATCAAAAACTTTGAATGACTCAGTGTATGAATGTATGACCGAGAATCTTGGTCTGCCACTATAAATGGTTAAGAGACTGCGTTTTTTTCCCGAAAATCCAAGAAAAATCAGTTACGTAAATCTAATTTTTCGTTTTCTTACTATCTAAACTACTCAACTTGTCGTGTTCAGATGGTCATGCATATTTTCAAGAGTTGAAACCACAATCTTTAGAATTGAGCGATTTGGCAATATTTTAAATATTGTAAAATATCTCTTATATATAAAACAGACACAGGAGTCAGATAAGAAATACTGCTGTGATGCATTTTACTGCCGGCTTTCTTCTTTACAAGAGCACGTTCTGAATCGGCGAAAATTCTTATAAACATGTTGGAAACATCAGAAATGTCACAATCCATCCATGATACCGTGACTGCTTGGGTTCTCTTCATTGTCATTGTCAGCTAACTCGTCCGGCAACCTCCTGAGGACATGACCCTTCGAGGTTAAAACATGTTTATCGCTGTCTGAAATTACCGTACGCTTCCTAGTTGAATATCAAATTGTTGATACGGTCGATCCCTGACATAAAACGAGGCAAAGGCAAAGACTGAAGACGTATACCTGCAGGTGTAGCCATTTCTGCCTGATGTTTATACAGTTTTACAGCTTCGTGCAGAGAGGCAGGTATACGAGGAAGCAATACTTTATTGTTAGCTATTATTTTTTTTTAATTCAAGCAATTCGAATGCGACAGTGATCACATCAAATCAATGAGCCTGGAGGTATATTTCATGTACATCTGTACATATTTATTTTGACAGTTCTGTTTATAAAAGATTTAATCACATTTCCATCACTGATATTGCTTTTGTTTTTACTCTCATAGTTTGATTAAATGAAACTGTTTCGATTTCTATTAATGCACATGTTTACTTGGTTTCATTTCAGCCTGTTAGCCTGCACATTTCAGGAGCTTTTTTCAGTACAAACCAGGTTAGTTGCTGTTCAATACAGAATTGCATTGCACGAAGTACTTTTTTTGTACCAACGATGTACGGTATTTTCGTTGGGATACATAAAGAGTCACGCCTCTGCTACAGGTTCCTCACGGCAGAGGGAAGCAACATGTCCAAGAAAGCTCATTCCAAATTGTAAAAACCTCCGGCAAACATTAAGACACTAGATAATATATGCATGTACATGAAACTGTCGTCAACTAAATCTAGCACAGATAACACTTATGAAGGAATGCAAAGCGGCGATCAGTGCTTTTAAAAATTTTGTTTATACAGCGTGAACTTTCAACTTCGATCTCTCGCAGCAGTGCTGTATGGTTCCCAACAATGCTATTTCGCAACCATTCCCATGAATTAATGCTAATTGTGTGCAATGGCAGGGAATTCACTCTTTCCATTATGCAAATATGACACATTCACCATTACACGACTCAAGAATATAACCTGATGAAATAAAAACTGAGCAAACTGCTGTTATAAAAACGGAATTAAAGGAAGGAATTAAATCCACAGGATTTAATCTTGCCATTGCTTTTGGTCTTGAATTCGTCTCAGCCGCCGATGTCCACGGTGGAAGGTACAAATGTTCTCCCATGGATAATGAGAATGTGGAGGAAATTGATGTTCATCTTATAGGTAGGTAATGTGCACTCATTTTTGGGTTGTGTTGAAGATGTTAAAATATCAAGCACGCTATAAAACCATTTATAAGACCCACCGTCTTGTGTAAAAAACCTAGCCTCTTCAGTAGGACCATGGAAAGAGTTGCATGAAGTCTCCAGAGGTAGGCCACTTTCAGTGGCAATTTCCAATGGACCGTTCTTCTGACCTGCCACGTGTTAGATTTCCTAGTGATTTTAACCCACAAGGGTCGTTTCCAGTTGACCAAGGTGACCCTTTAGGCTGACCCAGGAAGATGATCTAGGCCGAAGGTAAATTTTGACCTGACCACTGCAGGTAATGTTAAGAGAGAAGCTATTTGAACCTTCACAAATTCTGTGAAATAAGACTAGGTTTATCAGCTGTTGGTAATTTACCGTAGCCACTCAGCTTACCATGATCCACTAACAAGTTCGTAACAAAGAAATTTATTAGCTGTTTGAAAACTATTAAAGCTTTTCTTTTCTTCTCATATATTCAGGTGACCAATTTCCACTGGACGATGGTGAGGCGATAAGAGGTAACACGAGCACATTTGGACTCGATAGAAAATTGACACTTACCTGCCCAGCCACATTGAACATTTCCTTGACCACTAGAGCCATTGTCTTGTGGTCATACGGCAAACCTCACGAAAAGACAACTACTGTTGTTGCTTCGATTCGGCAGACCTCGGGTCTTACCAACTGTATCAATGATTAGATAGACACTGATCAAATCAGTCCAGCCACATTGAACATTTCCTTGACCACTAGAGCCATTGTCTTGTGGTCATACGGCAAACCTCACGAAAAGACAACTACTGTTGTTGGTAAGCTGAGTCTACCAGATGGAACCAGGAACATATCTGATCTTGGAGACAAGGGATGCTTCGGCATAACCTATGAAGGTTCCCTTGTCCTTAACAATTGCTCTCAAGACAGTGAAGTCAGATACTAGTGTCATGTCTTTCCCGATGGTGACGTGGTCGTCAGATCATACCAAGATTTGGTATCCAAAGGTAATTTACTGGCAAAGCTCCAGTTCACTTATCCGACAGGCACTGTGTCTACATATAGCTGTGTTTTAGGAATAAACAAATTGCTTCGATTCGGCAGACCTCGGGTCTTGCCAACTGTATCAATGATTAGATAGACACTGATCAAATCAGAAGTTAATCAAGTGTACAAATAACGTGCCTCCACCAAGGTACGCTGCACATTTATCGTAAAGAAACATTTGACGTCTCTTTGATTAAAAGAGTGCCCAAAACTATTGTTCTGCTTTTAAAATTATCAGAGCCGGACGATTTTTAAAAATAATAACTCTAAGGTGCAACCGCATCCGTGTCGAGTATGAGGTTGTGGGTTGTCGGTGGTTTTACAGAGATTCATATTTTGGTTTTGCAGCTGTTGACAAATCAGAGCCTTTCAGCGTTGTTCTCATGGTAACTCTGTGCAGTTTCATTGCCATGATCATCGTGGCAGGTGTTTGCATTGTGAAATGGAGGAAGTTTAAACCACTGTCACATTCCGGCCAACGGATTGAAGAATACATGAGTGTCCCAAAGATGGGTCAGTGCTGCCTACTTTTCCATTGTTCAAACCATTATACGTCTCATGCAAGAGGAGACTGGAATATACTTTGGGAGGTTTTACAAACTTGAAAGTTGCATTACAGTTAAACAATTGGAATTATGGATTGTGTTACATATAACTGTAAACATTGGGGAATTAAAGCAATGGGCGATTCACCGAGGGCTCCAAGGACCACAGTGATAATTCCACGGCTTCAACGACAACAGGCCTGAGGCCTCAAAGTTCCCGAGTCAACGTGGATGATGATGAATCCATCGACACTGCGGATAAGGCACAGGAGTACTTTCCGAAAGATTCCTGTGGAACTGCTGCAGAGTCAAAGGTATTGTCCAGAATGAACTCTCTAACATTCTATAATCATTTGCATTTTCGTCAGCTTTATACTTAGGAGAACACTGCATTGAATTCAACTAACATGCACATGTAAAATATATTTCATGGCATTTAAACTGCTACTGTTTTCACAAAGAGGAAAAATATCAAACAAAAATGTTTGCATTACGTAGCAATGACTTCCTGGAAATAAAACAAAACTAAAGGGGGCTTATTGATCAATAGGGCTGCTGATGATAAAGACTTTCCGAATTTTGATAACCAGAATTGATTCTCAGCAGTGACAGACCCGATCATTTCCAGTAAACGGGGTTCATCACAAAACTCAGTAAAAGATGTCAAGAATAAATAATAGCTAATAGATGATAATGAGAGGTTGCGCCAATTCAGTCTACATTGACGTTCTAGGCGCTTTACCAAAGATCATAAAAAAAAACTTGTTACAAAAATTAAATCAACAATTAGAAATTTACGAACGAGCTCAACCAAAAGAACAATTAAAGCGAATCAATGTTTGTACATAGCAACTTGTAGGTGTTAATACAGAAATCTCACCTGCAGATGGGAATTGAGGGCCAACTGCCCCATACGCTTACAAAAACAATTAAATGATAAATGGAATTAAAAGCTAAAAATTGCAGACTTCTGTACACCATGAAACTCATTGTTTTTTCTGTATGTATCGATATTATTCGTCAAGATATACACATGGTTAATAAGTAGTATTTGGAATGTTCGAACCAGGCGGTTGAGGCACAGGGAAAGGTTACAACCTTGTCATTAAGGAAAATTCTGGTTATTTCTGATACGGATAGGTCATGCTTAATTATTAAAGTCTGGTAATGAAACCAAGGATTCCTCAAAAGTGCCTTAATTAGTCAGTGTAGCTAGAGTTTCAGTGGTGGGAGGAAAACCCCAGGAAAATATTTTGGGTAACTCCACAAAATCGGGTAGGGACTGAAAACACCAATCCACATGTGGACAAAGCCGGGAACCGAACCGGGGCCGTAGAGGTGAAAGGCGTGTAAAGACGTACTATGCAAACCTGACTCCCCGACCCGTCATCCACAAATTCCGAGTAGAAAAGCGTGTGTAAGTGGAGTTATTCATGCTTTGGTATCATGGACCTGTTACGCTGTATTTTCATTTGACAGACTAAATTCCCTTGAAAAAGGTAATTTGCGTTGTCATTATTTAGTATTCGTCATCTGGCCTTCATTTGCTCTGAACAATTCCTCCTGGTTTCTACGATAATATTCTAGAAGGAAGGAAATTATATTTTTTTAATTTCTAAAATGTTAACCGGTGATTTTTTTAATAATTATTTTGTTTTTATATTTTGATAGTGCAGATATTGAAATTTGACGTCTATAGTTTGGTAATCAGATAATATAGAGTTTTCCTAAAAATCTTGACTAAAGGGCAATTTTATCAAGTAATTGTCTTTTTTTATATCTATACTTTTTTCTAACGATTTAATCATCTTCAAAGATCATTGGCGGTCCCTTGCACGGTACGATGTACGATAAGGAAACTATGATCAGGATTAAACCAAAGAGAAATAAACTGCGGGTTGTTTTTTTTTAATAGCACGATTCATACTAACCACCGCCTGTTATATTTGATCAGAGAATAGAAATGTTTGACTGTACAAAAATTAAAGCCAAGTTTATCTGATATGAATATTAGAAAGAGGATACTATTAATATAAATGTGTAGATGTGCGTGTAGTTTCAAGCGAAACATGTGACATTTCTCGGATTTTTATTACCCACAATTTTCCTGTCGTCACCACCATACGTTTACTATTTTAATGGGGGGACTGTTATTGACATTATTACTTTACAATATCACATCACAAACCATATTCAATTTTTATATTCAATATCATAAACATGCAATTAATGGCTAGATTTTGTGTGGTATCCATAAGACTCAACACAGATAAATCAGCTGTTACGCTCAGTGAGAATAAAGGATGTTTATCAGACATGAAACGATATCACAAGGAGGAAAACGGTGGACAGGTTGCAGATGCATGAACGCTGTATTCCTGGCTTGATACAGGCGATAATTAAAGAGAATAGTCCGCCTTTGTGAACAAACATTTATTTTTCGCTGTGAGAAATTCTACTAATTTCCTTGCTAAAACATTTTCACATCTAGTATATAACGAGTGTGGACACCTCTATTTGGCCCATGGATTAGCATAATTGTTCCACATATATATCACTGTTGCACCGTTTTAGTATCTGTGATGTTTACCTATATTAGCTACCTACGTTTGCAGTTGTATACCTACTGAAACAGCATTTGCACAACTTCGATCATTAGTGTGAATAATGTAGTAAAAACATGCGATCATTCACTAAAGGGTATTAATGTGATTTCAAGAGTTAGAATTTCAGGCTATTCATGTTGAAGGGACGGCAACAGGTGAAAGGCTTTCGGACATATTCCTTCGCATGGTGCTAGAGCAAGCCTTTCCACTTGTTTCAGGAGTTATTCAGAATGTTGCAATTATACATGTATTTGAAAAACATACCGCCTTAAATGAAAGTTTGCATACATTTCATCTGGATCCAAGCACTTTTACTTCCTTTACTTGTAAGACAAAATACTGTTCAGTATTGCTGGGGAAAGCTTACTTATGGAATGCCAATTTGAGACTTCAAGTGCATTTAAATTACAGATGATCGAAATTCATTGAAAGGAAGAGTTATAGTTTATGTTCCCTAGATAATGTCGTTTTTCGTAATTTTTGTGTCTTTATATATCTGTAACATTACAGATTTCAGTGCATGTGAATTATTTTTAAATTTAAGACATCTATTAACGTGAAACTATATCAAGATGGATCCAGCAGGTCACTGAGACATATCAGTTGGGCACAGGTTGGGCGGGGTGAGGTGGCCGAGGGTATGGGAGACCCATAGGCAAAACTAATTACGTCCTCTTATATATAAGTAGATAATGAAATTTTTGTCCTTAAATTAAATCACAGTTAGTTAGCTGATTTGAATATTTAAAAAGAGGAAACTCTGAATGTAAATGTGTAAATGTGTATGTTTTAAAATGAGCTCAACTGAAGCAAGTACGAATTCCTCTGCTTGGTTTTTATTTTGCCTTTTTATGTCATGAGCATCACATCATGCTTTTGCAGTTAAAAATCATGGAGCACGTTCCAGTTTTTACTTTAGAGTATCATGTCTTAAGTCATACTCTCATCATAAATGGCTTTTACCAGGAGTGTGTTTTTATTCCGCATAATAGTATGGGAAGATTTCAACTTTTTAAAGCCTATTTTTCACTTTTGTCGATAATTTCAAAACTTACATTTTTGTTGTATTATGTCTGTCTATTCATGTCATAAAAATGCAGTTAAAGACTACAGTTTTTGCTTTCTGCCTGAAGGTTTGCTCTTATCCTTTGACTAAAGCTTTAAAATGCGATTTGAGATCTGAACCTCAGCGTATCACCAGCGAAGGATCAGGAGCGTATTAAAAACAAAGCACAGCAATACGGAAGAAACAGCCTTATATGATATCATTACAAATGTAAAAACATAGAGTTTGTTTCAATAGACCCCTGTATTAATACTTTGTTGTTGTTAACCTTAGACCCCACTGGCTATACAGGGAAGTGCATACATGTAGGCCGACGTACACAAAGCTCGCACTGTAGTCGGTTCTATTCATACGGCAGGTAAATAACTTTCGGGATAAGGTCATATTTTTGTGTTATTCTTTGATTTTCAGTATGATTATTTGTCTATAACAAGTTAATTTTGCTGTGAACATTTTACAGAGTTAAGCAAGATTTAACTACAGTATACTGAGGTTGGTATCGTGAAAGCCAACTGTAAGTTGTAACGAAAAGGAAGCACAAAATATCCACCGTTTTAGAATTATACTTTTGGAGTGTTTTGTTTTTGCCAAGCAAGGTGAACGTTGTTTTCCTTCGTTTCATTTTTGACCCTTTTATTTCCGTGTAGACTATGATCTTATATGCTCTTAGCAGAGAAATGTGAATGTCTTACTATATGCATCCTTTTCGTTACTTGAGATAAACGATGGCCAGGTTGTAATGATTGACGTCTTAACTAAATGGCCAACGAGTATCAGATCCCAATGGATTATTTTCAGTCTTGATGATTCTGTGGTATGAGACACAGTGGGGACTGTTACCGTGTTAATAGCATGAAACCACTTTCCTTCCACTGGGAACGCGTGGATAACAAATGTTTATGATACTCAAGAGATTCAATAAAAGTTAAATTTGTTGAAATCTGCTGCCTTGCCTTCTGGAGTATTAAATTGCAAAAAGTAGCGATATGCTTTTCTGTGTACTATACGTCAACTATCCTAGAGCATAGAATAATAAGTGCATGAGATTACGTTTAATGCAAATAATCCTTTGTGGAATATCCTTATTAACATGGACGATAAATATGGACGAGGAATTTGTTGATGTTGTTCTCTCAGTTGTCATCAAACTGGGGTTGGATTTCACTCAAGTTCTCGTAATGCAATCGGTCAAAGGACAAATAGGTCTGAAAGAGAAATAAAAAGAGAAAGCGAACAAATAAGGTCATTTTGTTGATACAAATTCTGCGTGCACAACCTCATTGCTATTTTTACTTTCAAGTCCACAATTTTGAAACTTGAAGGGTTTCAAGACTGCGAAAATCCAGCTGGTTACCCACAGTGACTGTTAGTGCGGACACTCTAGAACAGTTGGAAAAATTGTCCTAACTCCGAAGTAAAGTGGTTCAGGAATGTCTCTAAGACTAATGGTGTAATGTCACAACCGCATTCACAACTCACATGCTTGATTTTAGTGTCATTAATCTCACTGAGGGTGGAGACAAGGTCAGTAAAAGTTGGTCGGTTTTTCGGATCCTCTTCCCAGCATATGCGCATCATGGAGTAGCTAGGAATTAAAGCACAGAAAGAAATTAGTGGCGGTCGATCTTTTGTTAACTTGAGATCGTCTTCAAGGTTTCAGGAACAAGAAAACGAAGTTAATTATTGGCCTGTACAGGTCATTAATTTACCACTTAATACCAAAACACTAAACTTGGGCTAGAAGCCATTAATTAAAACGCTTGTCATTAGTCAACTAACAGAAGCTAATTAACACTTGGTATGAATACATATTAACTTGTTCATAGAAGTCAGCAAGGCCAAACTGCTGTCTATAGTCTGAAACGTAAATCCAAAATCTTACCTTCTTTCATCACAGTTCCTCGGTTTGGGCATACGATATCCCCTCTTCAGCTTCTCAGGGAGCGACTCGCTTGGAATCTTTGGATATGGGGTACCCCCTAGATAAAGTTGAATTGAAAATCAGTAGCACAGAAGAGAAAATCTTTTGTGTCATTTTCCTTGCGATAATTCGATTGTTTTAAGAAGTGAGGGCTTTCCAACTATCTTTTTTCTGTCTCATTTGATTAAATGCAGTTACAATGAAGTATTGTGAAAAACGGAAGGAAAGTAGAAAGCGAAGGTACATTTCTTACCTAATGTGGCTATTTCCCAAAGAACAATTCCAAACGACCACCTGTTTATGAAAATGTGGTCAGCAGAATGATTAAAAGGAAAACAAGGAAAGCGTGGAAGGATGGGATCGATCTGCATGAAACTGAGAAAATCTTTGCGCGAAAAACTGGCAATATATTAACAATTTCCCTTTCGGTCACCAGATTTTTGGAGAGTCACGCATAGGACAAGAAAAAAGTTCCATGAACTTACACGTCACTCTTGCTGGTGTACTTCTTGTTTCTCAGTGACTCAATGGCCAACCAGCGGACAGGAACACGTCTCTGAAATTGCACGATGTGCGATGCAATATGCCATTACATCTCTAATGCTAAAACCTGGTTTCCTTTCATTTTGTCCCCGTGTGCTAACACACTCAGAGCCTGTTTTCTTATCTTTCCAGAATTTATGCCATAGCCTACCGTGCATCGTTTATATGGTGATATGCCTGACTGGTTTTGTTCCATGCATCACATCAATTTTTTTCAAACTTTAGCTTAAAGCATTTAGATGTAATTCATCAGCCCCAATGGCATTACTTTGTAAAGAAGTTTTATTTAGCATTTATTTTATATACAAAAATAAGAAAGTTAACCTCTTTTTCGGTTTAGCATTGCTGACTTGTACATTAGGTTAAAAATTGAGTAAAAACATGGTTGAGAGATTAGAGATGTAACTGTATCATATAAGTTACCGCCGATGTCTGGACATAGATGTCCTCTCCTCTGGACAATCCAAAATCAGAAACCTTGGCAATCAGCCCTTCATCTAGAAGGGTGTTTCTGGCAGCTAAGTCTCGGTGGATCACCTATGGAATTTGAAGCAGAGAAAAGTCACCAATCATTAAGTGATCAGAACTGATAAGAATAATGCTTGGGGGAAATCTGATGTATAATAACAGGCATACCCCAAAATTTTGTAAGTGCTCCATTCCCTTGGCAACATTCAGGGCAAATCTGACCAGCTGTTCTGAGGACAAGGCATCCTCATCTGAGTCTGACTGTGACCGAGCTGTCCGTAGGTAGCTGCGAAGATCACCGTGTGGAAGATACTCCAAGGCAATGTACAATACATCTGATCACAAAAATCACAAAACATGGATCAGGTTCACTGTGTCTGCAGAATCACGGGAGTACAACGATTTTTTCATCTTTGTTTTACTGCTGTAGCATGTGTTTCTTACCTTGATGCTGGCACGCGCCCAAAAGAGAAACGACATTTGGATGGTGACCGATAGAAGTCATTGTTCGTAATTCGTCCAGGAAGTCCTCTATCTCGGTGGTTGACGCGTTACCTGTATTGCGGGAGAATACATTTAAAAATAAGGGAACATTGTGACTTACTCAACGTACAATTAAACGATACAAAAATGTTTGCGAAGGTAGGCTGGGGTAACCTTTGAGCCTCCTGATTGCAGACTTGGTCCTCTCTCCGTCAATTCTCACAGATCCTGATCGCACCTCACCAAAGTTTCCTCTGCCGAGTATTCGATCATCAACGGTGAGGTCGCTCCATGGAATCTTCCATCCCTCAGCCCATGAGGGTAGATTGTCTTCCTCCCTGAAGATCACTCGTGGTTCCTTGTACGGTAAAACGTTGTCATCATCATAGTCGCGCCTATCAACGTGAGAACAAATCTTGCCTGCGTACTTGTGTTTAGCTTGAGATGAAATTCTCTCTTCGTATTGATGTGTAGTCACTAATTTGTTGTCGTCCTCAGACGTTGTTGGTGCATTATGCTGCGGCAGTGCATTGTCATCATCCTGCTGTTCATCACACCTCGGCGAAATTTTGTCCTCGTACTTATGTTCAACGTCTGATGAAATTCTGCCCTCGTAGTTGTGTAGAGCTTGAACTGAAATTCTTTCATCGGATGGACGAGGGTCCTCGTATGAGGTAACATGCTGATAACAAAAGACATCCGAATTAGACACGAATAAGTACTTCACCTCCCATTGATAAAAAAAAAAATTACCTGCATCTAATACTCTTCTCTCCACTTAATATCAGACAGCTTTTAGGGAATTCCTAATACAAACCTATTAGGCTTAGGGAATCTAGACACCTTTCGTGTTCCAAACATTGTTTTTGTGCAAGGTGCTTAAATAGTTGATCGGCTAAGGATAATGAAAAAAGAGATTTTGTTTACATCACTTTGAAAAAAATTAGAACTGATATTGATGTTATGGTGAAATTATTTTGTTTGTAATGAAAAAGACCAATCTCTTTCATTTTGAGGATAGTTTCAGACACCTGGACAAATTTCACCGTCATGTCTTTAATAAACAACTCCGCTGAAAACATTAAACCATTCTCGTTCTTTCTCCACGACGTTAAAAGTCTCCATTGCTGAAAAAGATTCACTACTGCAAGGCTCACCATGTCAACAGGTGGCTGTGTGAGTCTACAGCTCTGTACATTCTGTGCTGCCCTGTGCTTCCTCCATCGCAGAGCAAGAATCACAATCAACACGACTGCAAGCGTACTAATTGCACCAATCGCTGCAGCTGTTGCCACCAGTCGACCTACTCCGCTCTCCTCTGTATCAGCTGATACGTTTGTACAAATGAACAAGAAGCAAGTTAGTTTACAAGCAAAGATGATGACAGTTCTAATAATAATCATATAAATGATACTTTGTCGTTTTTTGGACAATGTTCCAACAACCTAGCTTTTGGTTTTAAAGGCCCATGTAATTATTTCATGCTTTCCTTTTGAGCACTTTTCAATTTGTGTGAAACCGCAGCAATTTTCCAAATAGCGTTAGGGTGCTGTCAACTTAAGTAGAATAGAGTGCTACAATAAAGATAGTTTTATGTTGAAATACGCTAACTTTCAATGAACTCAGTAATTTTCCTCAATTTGTGAAAAGAGAAACAATTTATTTCAGTTGACTTGAACAAAAAGGGCGCAAACCATTTTGTAAAGTTTTCTCTCAGTGGAAGGGGTTGCATGCACCACCTGTACAGTTTTCGAAGCGTTTCAAGATTCCAGCACAAAATAACCGAACTGGCAAATGACACGAAATTCGTTGTAATTTCGTTCAATATGAGCTCCTATTACCTGAACAAGGCTGAAGATGCACGGTGACTGTCAAGGACTCTCCTCGGATGCTAGTCGCCTGACATTGCAGACTTTCGGTGAGGCCACTGTCCCTGGAGTTGGTGACCGTAAACCTGCTGCTTGCGTTTGTTAAGCCGCCTGTGCTGATGCCAGCCAGCTTCAAAGAGCTGAGGACTTTCTCGGAATCACCTTTAAACCAGGAGAGGGTCCACTCGTTCAACCGTATGTCACGGAGGGTGCATTCGAAAGTCCGCTTGGCTCCTGGTGGGACGCAGATTCGATCGGAGCCGCTGTCAACCAGATCGCCGGTTGAGATGTCCAACACACTCAGAATAGGCGCTGCCGCTAAAATAAACATAAGATGTTAACAATTCTTTGCGTGTGCAAAATACAGTGCCTGTGATAACCTCACTATTTGTCAGGAAATATGCAAATCGACGGACAAAGAAGCATACTCTATCACAGGTTGATATCCTCACAAGTCACTGATGACATCACACGTTGTTGACAGTGCATTTTCATTGGAGCTAGTGGGACTCACAGTCCATTGAGCACCATAGGAAAGCACACACCAAAACATAATGTGGCATGCTTAAATCATACAGCCCTCGGCTAAGTCGTAGGCCTAAGCTATTCATATCAATCGACATGAAAACATTCCACCGTCATTACGTGCAGCCTTTTGCGTTGGGCAAGAGGCACTACCATTTTTATCACCTCTGAGAATGGGGAGAATCTTTGCATTTGAATCAAGACACGAGACGGACCGCCCCCCTGCTGGTTATGTTTCACTGAAATCGCAGGAATTCTATTCAGACATCTGGAGGTGCGCTATATACCTCGTGTGGACTTGTGAACAAAAGATGTCCACAGGACGGTTCCCCTTCTCTGAAGTTTAAAGACATTTTGGGGTAGGGATCGTGTGTCGTAAAAGGAAGCGGGTAGTCAAGAAAACCTTGTAAAAAAAAACCTGAAAATTGTGTGCTCAGTTCAAGAAAAATGAGTATTTTCACTGAGTTCTCTTTACTGCATGAAAAGAAAAAGGAATGTCCACAGTAGGCATGTGCAAGGTAAGTGTGAGTGTGTATACAATTTGGACATGGGGGGACCAATTCAATACCACAGATTTTGGAGCCTGCAAGTTGAACTATTCCTAGATAAGGTTTGCACGATTTCATCATGATTCAAGTCTTGGGTTAACGTACACGTATTTTGCGCGATTAGAATTCTAATACGATTTAAATTTAAAACCTATAACACAACCCGGGGAACGTTTCCAGTCTGGGTTTGAGATGATTCCTTTAATTACAGATCTGATGGTACTTCTACGTAGAAATGCATTGAAATAAAGATCAAAGAAAAGACTGAGTATTAAATTCTTATTGTACTTGTGAAGTCTCGTCTTGATTTGAAGTCCATTTTCCCTTGTTCGGTGATTTAAATTCATTTTCATATACCACACTCTTATACAATGTTGAGAGTTCCAGATGTGTGGACTGGCCGAAGTATTCCTACTTCAATTGGTCGAAAACGTGACGGAATTAGAACAAAGAAGATTGAATATGATTGTAAAAATAAAATATTCAACTTTGATAAAGTTCAACTTGAAAAGGTTTGTCATAATTTTATTCAACATTACTTAAACTTTTACTTTCGAAATGTAATTTCACACGCTGTGCACTTAAGATAAGCACTCGACCAGTATGTTTTCACATTTCCTCGCAAACGTATGAATGTTTCTATATCGAATCACTTTGGGGACCAGTCTGAGGATCAGTAAATGTGGCTTTGCATGTTAACTTACCGGCAACGTTTAACTGGACGGTCACCGTATTCCCTTCCTCAATGGGAAACACTTTACATATGTAGCTGCCTCCCGATGACTCCATGACTGGGTCGATGGTCAACGTGCAAGCCTTGTATGTACGATTGTTGAGGCTGACGTCCGTCAGATTTCGATCCTCGCAGGTCATCATTGTTATGTCGTTAAAAAACCATCGGACTAGGGGGTCCTCAACGTAATCAGCGTAGAAAATGCACCGGAGGTTGATTCTCGATCCAATAAAAACTTCCCGATTGATTCCTTCGTAAATCCTCAGGTCAGACTCCCCGGCTTTAACGAAAACAAAACGCACGAGATTACCGGATGAGCAAATGCAAAGGAAAATTGCTGTTCGGACTCATTCTTTGGCTTGTAAACTTTCCAAAAATATCCTTGGTGCGAAGATATAACATTCAGGATTTCAGTCGAGAAGTCCGATGTCTCAATAATCATTATGTTTCGCCTTTGGACGCAGGCAAGTAACTTCAATCAAGAATACTTGAGTGACCGACCTGCCACCAGTCCTTATATCAACTCACTCAACATGTTACGGTTCGGAAAATCGAAATGTCATGTGGTTCTGTTATCTGTTTCTGTGATTCTATAACATACTTTGGTTTGCCTGGAAAAAGTTCACCTTGAAGAAGTAGAAGAATCTCACTTTATAAGGACCAGTTAGTTTAACCACAAGGCCCTTCACGTGGAAATCAGGGCTCTACAGCAAGGAGAGCCACCAAGGCAGTCCGCTTCCGTTTAAGAAAAACCAACACCGAATTCATTTACATATAAATTTTTGCCTAGCCCTATCCTCGAGTCCCAAAGAACTAACCATTTTCATGCATGTAGTATTACATTTACTAGTATATAGTAATAGTATAGCATAGTAATATATTAATAGAAAACTCGCGTGATAGAGAGAAAATGGAATGTCCGCTCAATGCATAAAAAGCCAATGAGCTAAGAAAATCAAGTAGAGACGAGCCGAACATTGAGCCAACAGAATAAACTATACCGGCACACTATAAGTTCGTTTCCTGGCGTCATCTTGTGTCAATCCAAATAACCTTCCGGGTTCTCTATCTACAGACTCACAATGACAACTTGAGCTCATCTCTAGCTGTGGCGTTTATAAACCAATAATATATTGAAATTACAAACTGCAATTGCTTAAATTACAAGAGAGCTTACCTTTAGAAAGATGTAAAGACACAGTAACTAATGTAAATGTGAACAAAAAAGCCATCCTGCACCGTAGGACTTAAACACTGTTCAGCAACATATACTAACACAATGCAGTTCTAAAAATAAACGTTCGAATCATCAGTAAGGGCTTGATTGCGTTGCCCTGCATGCAAGCAGATGTGAAAACAAAACTGAGTTGCTTGTCATTACTTGAACACAGAGTTTTATTTTCACATGGAAATCAATCCCTTTGATGTTATTTTGAGAACTGCATCAGTTCCTTTTTGTGTGACTTATGTGCTTCTGAAAAACAAGGTTTGCCCTAATACTTTTTTTCCCCAGATAAATTCTTATGCCTTAACCATGTCACCGATCCGTACAAGACTCCCAGGCTAGATTGTCAAAACTGTGATTTTTTTTATTTGCACTGACTCTTCCGGTTAATAGATGCTTGTAATGGATATTCCAGAGATGTAACCTGCGATTGTACAACTGCTCATGACGAATTTGGTGTTTTATTTCCACTTGGTTTTAGTAATCGAAAGAGACAGAAGTTTTAGAAGTTGGATATTTTTGCTTCATGAGATCAACAAGTTTGGAAAGGTGTGTTGAAAAACGACCAAAGCTTTGGGCATTCTGCAAAGCAGAAATATTGGATTCGAAGATGAATCCACACATGCTTATTTTGAAACCTTTTTCCTTATTTGAAATCCTTTCCACGTCACTTCTGTTGCCAGTGCCATGCGCGTGCGTACAGTCCTCAGCAGAATTCAATAACGGGTTGATGCATTATTACCGGGGACCATCACGCTTTCCATGCCACCACGTGTCATTTGCTCCATCCGCGCCGCTTCCTTTGACTATTGTTTATGCATGATGAACTTCACATAACAGTGGGATCCACAGTCATATTATATATTTTGACGCTGCTAATGTTTTTTCCACTGTCTCCGCACGTAAATGAATATTCAAGAGACGGCAATGTGCAAAACCCATGCACTTAACATGACGGATGTACATTTATGCGCCTATTTAAAAAAACAACTGTCTGGGGATAAAAGATATGTATTCCTGTGGGCTAATGGTTAATTTCTATTGACGGTCTTCGAAAGAGATTAGTCTTTGTACCTTGTGACAAATTTTTTAATCCTCTTGAAATGTCGGAAATCTTTAGCAAAATCCTCCAGAGTCGCGATTATAGCCTTTATTCAAATTTCACGTTCCATCTCTATCTGTTGCGTCAGGAAAGCATGCGGGCGCTATGCACAGCAAGGTCACGTGACTGGGAATTCCCAACACACTGAATTGCATTACTGTAGCGTAATTTGGAGATGAAATCATAAAATTTCTTCCCTATATTGCTTTAAATTGCCGAATGGGATGAAATTCTTACTCTGAGTGCTTGGGGTACCGATCTCTAATTTCCAACCTTGGAATTTTCTTAACAAATTGGATAGAACTATTCAACATTTGACGAGATAAGGTGTTTACACGGTGAGTTTGAGGCTGGTCGTATTTGATAACAATGATTGTAGCAGATTGCAGGTTATTAAAATGTATGCAAGGCAGAAAAAGATATTGCAATATTCTTCCTCCAAAAAGAATCATTCTGCTCAGGTGTTTAGACTCGTTATTGCACGATTTCTTGCCTTTTGTCGGGCTAATAACCTGAAATTGTCAATTCCTGCAGAGGGAATCAATCTTAAAAGGAAACCAGCCCTTGACATGGTCCCTTCCTGTTGGCAAAGGGATTACACGAAGTGGTGGGGTTTATCCAAATCCAATTAATGTCAGGAACTCGGAGTGTGGTCTGAGTGATTGATGTTTAACCAAGTCGCAAATGTATGGACCTCGCTGACAAATTAAGGGGAGATATTTATTGTTTTCCACTCTTCAGGGAGGTGCTCACTCATGGCACCTAAAGGTCGAGCAATGTACACAACAGTTGTTCTCTTCACTCTCGGACTGTGTTCTGCAACAGGAAATATATGCCCAAAAACCTCAGGTGAGAGCTTTTCTGTGTGATTTGTAAATAAATATAAGAGGGAATGCTATTTCACTCGTGCCATTTTTATGTTTTTTTTTAACCTGCAGTGAATCCAGGCACAACATTTAATTTCCCTTTTCCATTTACTTTGAATGACATAATATTAATACCAACATGACCTCCTGTTGTAGCTTTATCTTCAGCGAAATATTTATCCCACACAACCGATGCAGAATTCTTTTGAGGAGGCGTATTCATGTTCACGTGTGGGGTAAAGTCTGCCTGAGTATTATCTATTGTTCAGTGTACAGTGTGGCGCTCAAAAATGATCCAAAATTAATACCGTCTATTTTAATCACAAAGTGCTTGTGTTTACAGGAAGTATGTTATAAAACGAGCAAAAAAAGCAGCTCTCTGGTGTTTTGTTCCAGTTTGAATTGGTGATCCAGAATATTCCAAACACAGCACTTTAGTGGACCTTATTGAAATATCAAAATGGGCATATCAATCCAAATGGCAATGTCACTTTTACAGTTAGGAGATTAGGAGATTTAAAAGTATGGAAAAGTGTTACTCACTTATTTCGATTCATAAGTTACCTTTAAATATTTTCACGAAATCAAATAACTTTCATTGTGCTGTTTCAAAATACATGGATGTCATGTGTAAAGTCTTTACCATACTGTTACAAGTATTATTGTATGCAAGGCCTTAAAAATTGCATTGCAAAACAGAGTTTGTACACTTGACCATTGCACGCAGTGAATGTAAGACATGGGCTCTAAAACATACTGAGGAAAATCGGTTTTGTTTTCTTCTTCTTCTTTTTCCGGAAAACGGCCCAGGGCCAGTGTTGAGTGCCTGTGTTAGGCAAATTCTAATTTCTAACATTCTAAATTTGGGCACAGGACATAAAAAATAAAAGCATCAGCTAGCCCACAGTGTATACCACTAGTTACTGTACAAGCGAGAATGCATATTTCATGTCGACAAGTTTACAGTTGTGCAATATAATTTTAGATCACCATATCAGATGACCAGCTGACTCTGACTGTCATTTACGACACCCTGTTTTGGGACGTACGTTCATTACAAAATGGCTACCCACTGGTCAAAACGGGAGGCCAGGATGAGGCTCTCATGTGGTGACTCACCTGAGGCTTGTGTACACAATTTTGGTCACAATTTTATGGATTGTAGAAAAATGGGGATAGCTCTTTTGTTTGTACTGAAAAGTCCCATCCTTTCAAAGAGGACTATTGCTGATAAAGTTTCTCAGGGATTGGCGTCTTCAGTTTTCTAACTATAGTCCCCACAGTACAAGATCGCAGCCTACCCTGTGATTTTATTGTTTTAGTACTTTTTTGGTCTTTTTTAACTGCCTGGAATGTACGAATATTTTCCTTTGAAGAAATGGTTCTTTAGGGGAGACTAGTCGTAATACCGTGTTAAAGCTCGCCTGTTGACGTCAGACTTTACTTCGCTTCAAGAAATCCTTCATAGTCACAGCTATGACTTTTATTAAAGATTGATTTTCCAGTGTATTTTGTACACAACACCCGGATACGCCTTTTGTTTTTAAATTAGATTTAAAGATTGGATTGACAGAAGCATGCCTTCTCGGTTTTTTTCTGTGTTCCAGTGAACAATACCCACAATGCTTTTGGCGCATTCAACGTTCAGCAGGGCACGTGGCACCAAGTCCCCTGCCTGTCCTTCCGAGAAGGCGAGGCTGTTACTCGAGTTATTTGGTTCAGGAAGGACACTCCCGAGACTGATCGCCAAACGCTGATCACTCACAAGCGCAACGAAGACCATCCAGAGAGTGAGAGGTACGCGTTTGGGGCGTCTGGTTTCAGCCTCGTTATTAAGGGTGTACAGGAGGGTGACGAAGGAAGATACATTTGTCAAGTCATACCACAAGACACTATTGACAGAACAAAAGAGATCGACATTCGAGTTCTTGGTAAGTTGGCCATATTCCAGTGTTTGTCGATGTTAAATAAACAATTCATAAATAAACTATTTCATCTGAATCGCTGAAGATTTTGTACCAAATTACTATTAGCAGGCTTAAAAAGGGTATTTTGTTCAACGATCATTTGGGACATTTTAAGTTGGCTTCGTACAATACTTATGAATCTTTAGAATCCAGTATTGTGGTTATTCAGGCAGCATTTCACTGCACTTTATACAGGGAATCTTATCAATTGAAAAGCTTTGAAAAATCTCTATATGTAATTTAAATTTAAGGTTATATGTAAATGGAATGCATCAGCAGTACTGCCTCTCTCATTGGATTTTGAAACATATATGTTTGTGCATTCCACAGCATTTATCTTTTCGACTTCGCTTCCAGGGGAGTCCTTCCCAGCCACCACAAGCGAGGCAAATTTTACGACAAGTTTCCTGCGAGGACGCAGAAAGACGCTACCGTGTCAGTGCGCGTCACAGTCAGCCGACGCACCATCCGTAGTGTATTGGTCAATGGGAGAGGGCGTCACTACAGATACAGAGATCATTGGTGCACGTTTCTCTGATGGCACCACCCTGCAGATCCAACATGGCGCTGATTACAGCATTGGTAGCGATGCTTCACTTACAGTTAACTCCCTGACTGATGTACATGATAACCAGCGATACTGGTGTCATGTATTCCAGTCAGGTGGGACTCTGAGAAATTGTGTCAACGATGTAAATATATCAGGTAGTGCAGTTAACTAACCAAAGATATGGTCTAGTTTAGTTGAATTCTGAATTGACCCGTCATCCTTACAAATGTAATTCATCGACTGTACTACTGTATTCTGTATTTTACTCTTTCTTTAACACAGATGAGCAGCCGCGCGACAACAATGCCTTGAAGGCGTCTGAGATATCTTACTACCTCCGAAAGGACATGAAGCAAGTACTCCCTTGCATCAGTTGGACAGCCGGTGTCACTGCCTGTGTGGTTGAGTGGATTAAGCTCGACAACTCAGACCGACAAGTAGTCATCTATAACTTGTCGACTGGTGTCATTGACTCTAGTCCTGCATTTGATCTAGCGAGTGACTTTGGTCTGGTTATTCAATCAGCTGATGATAACCACGCCGGAGAATATCAGTGTAGCGTGGGAGAAAGAAGCAAGACAGTAATTGAAGTCCGAGTGATAGGTATAGCAGGAGATTTGATCGCCTCTTTAAAGTCACGTTTTAGAGCTTTGGGCTCACAGTTGCAAGGATATTTTTAAAATGCTTAAAGCGAAGGATTTTTTTCTTCAGCTGGGTCTTTCGTCCCAGTTGGCTTTGTTTCTCACTTTCTTTGTGCGGCATTTTTGCGTCTTTAATTTTTCTCCTTTTCTCATTTCGTGGCAGGAGATCAGTTCCCACTGGACAACGGCAGTGCTATAGAAGGCGACCGGGTGACCTTTAAACCTGAGACGAGAATCACTCTTCAATGCCCAGCTCTCTCAGACATCTCTACGACAAGGGCCACTTTGGTTTGGTCCTTTGGATTACCGGACGATCGGTCAACCACGGTGATTGGTACATTCAATCTACCAGATGGTTCTCACACGATGGACAGTTTTAAAGACAACAGTTGTCTCGATATATCAACGGAAGGATCTCTGCTGCTGAACAACTGTTCCCAAGATGGTGACGTCAGATACTGGTGCCACGCCTTCCCTGCAAATGGCGATCTGATCAGGTCATACATTTTGGTTGCAGGTAAAATTCACTGTAATATTCACTGTAGGTCACACACCTAGAGGGCATATAGCTATCGCTTTGCAGGGGGGGGGGCACCCGCCTTCCGTGTGTATCAAATGCTGGCACCATGTGTCTGTCAAAATTATACGAACGTCCAGAAGTACAATTATCAAAAAGAAATTGTTTATAGGAAGGTAAGCATTTCCTTTAGAAATACTGCCTAAATAAACCAAAAAAAGGTTTCACAGAACAAACATTTTTACAAGTATATATTTTTTTAACTTTAAATAATTAAAGAAACACCGACGAACACCACTGAGAGAGATAATCAACTGATAGTTTCTTTTTGCAAAGAACAGTTTATTTTGAGACGTCGGAAACGTTACTGCCCCAACCTCGCTTTTCGGTTTGAATACTGGCATATTGCAACAAACGGTTTCCTGAAACTGAGGTGTACAGATGTTTAATTAAATTATAATCTCCAGCAGAATCATGCTGAACAATCCGTCAATATGAGTGTTCCCACAAGGTGTTTGCGTTTACTTTTTACATCTCAGTGTCAGACGGTGAATTTGAAACATCCCTCGCCCTCGTCATTACTCCGGCCATCATTCTAGTCATCTTCCTGGTTGCTGCTCTTGCTATCATTGTTTTCCTTACCTGGAGGCAACGCTCCAAGTCACTGCATCACAAAGATGACAAGGAGAGAGGTGACTACAAAAGACTTGACAAGCAAGGTAAGTGACGTAATAAGATGATCATTTGCAGCAACCCGGTGATCCATTTCCCAGTGTTTGACATATTCAAATTCCTGAGGTAATTTCGTACATCTTGATTTACAGCCATTATAGTTCAGACTAATTTACGCTGACATGTTTGGAGTGTTTTCGATAAACATTACAGTATAACACTGGTCCGGTTCTTTTATCGTGGCATGCAAGTGATATGAGTTGACAATTCATACTTAAATTTTTCACAGATTCTATCAAAGAGTTGGACGTGAAGACGCTTGCCACCAAGGTCAAAAGTTTTGTGATCAAGAAGTTCGGCACGATTCCTGTCACACCGTGGACTGACGGCGATCTCGCATGCTCTGCACCAATAGATACAGTTTACCAACCCTTGAGGATTTTCATCAACGCCTACGTTGGAGGTAGTTGCATAAAATATCAGTTAGATTCAGAGTCGCATATCTTCAGTGATGGCATTTCAGAATTGGCAAATGAGCATGTTATCGTACAGGGCAGGGCAGGAAGTGGTAAGACTACCTGTCTGTACAGGTTACTGTATGACTGGGCCAATGGAAGGGAACATGCCGTTTTTGGTTCCGACAGGATGGTTTTTCTGTTCACTGCCAAAACATTTATTCGTGCCAGATCAATCGGCGAAGCAGTTGTTGAAAACATGCTTCAAAGATACGCAAACATTTCCGCAGTATCCATTGATAATTACTACTCAAAAGACAAAAGCAAACTGGCAATTTTGATCGACGGTTGCAATGACAAAGAAGACATTGACAGCGTCATGGAAATACTGACACACCAAGACCTTCTTGACTGTCAGTTAGTGTTGACCACAAGACAAGCAGAGCTTGCCGAGGTTGCGTCAAAAAAACATAACATGCGCCATGTCACAATTATTGGGTTTACGCTCAAAAGTGCCATTGATTATGTTAATGCCGTGTTGGATACTGTTGACGAAAGAAACGAAGCTACCCCTGAGCACAAACCGGAAAAAACTAAAACCAAAGAACCGGGTTCCGTTGATGTCCCGCAAAATAAACAATCAGAGTCACAAGAGCGGGAAGAATCCGTTCCTCTTAGACAAGAGAAGGCCACACCCACTGAAGAAAAGGCGGAAACTGCCCAGACGCAAAGCCCTAAAAAGAAACGAAACCTTCACAAATACTTAAAGGAAGACATTCTTCCACCGGTCATTTCAAGCCTTCCGGCTGTACTGACAGCTCTTTGTCAGATGTCGATCTGGACAAAGGGAGATGCCTTTAAACCTGACGTTACCATGGCTGATTTGATTATTAGATTGGTCAAATGCTTGTTTGACAAAAATGCTCATGCTAAAGGAAATGATACCCGAGTTGCAATAACTCAGGGAGACCAGCTCGATCAGTTAATCAAAGATCAGCTTAACGTACTTGCAGAACTTGGTAGGATGGCTCATCCAAGACTGGTCGAAAGTTTTAAAACTCTTACAGACTTTGACAAAGAAGAGTTCTTAAAATCGTCTGAAAAGGGAGAAGAAGTTCTAAAAGTTGCAAGTCAAATCGGACTTCTTTGTCACTTGAAAGTTGAATCCAAGAACGATTCTATACAGCAAACTACGGAGGCTGTTTTATTGCAAGTGTCAGAAGTAGAGGTAAGGAAGGGGTGCCTTTGTTGCCTGCAAAAGCGTCACAGTGAAACCGATCAAGAATTGCAGCCGACAGCGGAGTTAACTCCATTGAATGAACCTCAAGATGATAGGTATTGTTTTGTCTTGGAGATTCTCCATGATTTGTGTGTTGCTATGTTCTTGGCCCAGTCTGTTAATAGAGTGAACGAATTATTTGTAATTGCAAGTATTGGTGAACGACAATACATGGAAAGGTTTGCCTATATTTTGCACTTTGCCCTCCAGTACAAACAATTTGACAGGGATACCGTTGTCAAACATTTGGCAAAAATGATCGAAGGGGAGCAAGCTAGACCCAACCGAGGTAGTCCGTTACAAGTAGCACCGCGATTGCAGAAGCTCGTAGAAGTGTTCCTGCAGGCAAATTTCGAAGGGAAGTGTAAGGGAGCCATAAACAAAAAACTTAAGGGGGTCTTCAGAGAAGGAAGGGTTCGCTTAATTGGAATCTCGAGTTACAAGCTGAGATTGTTGGCGTACCTCTTCGAGCATGCAACACCAGAAAATGGCAGCAAGCTGAATGCAACGTCTGTGGAGTTGTTCCGAATTGGTAAAAATGAGTGGTCGGAGATTCAAGAATGTATTACATCCTCTAAATCCAAAGAAAAAGTAAACAAACAAGCAGACATGCAGACGGACAAAGAAACCTCTTTGGTCACGACCACCCTTCAGACTGATCAAGAAAACAAACCCGTTGCTGAAGTTAACCAATCCGGACCTGATAAATACCGGTCCCTGGAAGCACAGACGGGAAGTAAACAACGAGACCCCGAGGTACCTGCAAGACATTCTGACACAGGGAATGACGAATCACTTCCAACAGAACTATCACCTGAAGACACCACCTCAACAAATGGAGATGAGAACTGTGACGATAAAAATCGTCAGTCATCTGATGTGGATGTTGCATCGTATGAGGTAAATGACGGTACGAAGGAACTGGCTTTACTCAAAAGCCTGCGTGAGAGAATAGAATCTACAAACCCAGACATGCCTACGTTTCCCGCTGAGCAGTCTGATGGCAGTGTTCTTCACACGGTGCAGTCGATGTGTCTGCAAGAGCTTGTTGAGTCACAGGGTGGTGAGTGCCACACTTCGGGTGCGTCGAGAGACTTAGCTCGTTACCTTCCTCGTCTTGAAATGCTTGAAAGTCTCGTTCTTGTTGGGACTATTTTCAGTTCTGACGCGATTTGTGATTTTGCGAAAGGTGCACACCAACTCAAGAACCTGAAGAAGTTGGATCTTCGTCTGAATAAGCTGTTTGATGACAGAGCCTTCGTAGCGGTAACAAATCTGCCTCTACGTGATTGCCTAAAGTTGTCTGACCTTCGACTGTCTCTGTACAAAGTAACTATCGCTGGGTTCGATGAAGTCAAGAAGGAAATGGACAAGAATAAAGGACGGCCTTGGGGAAAACTGGAGACACTGTATCTGCTGCATGGATCACCTGCTGAGAAATTGCTGGGATTTTTTTCGGACAGTTTAAAGTATTTTAATTTTGTCAAACGTTTTCATCTTTCTGCTACTAATCAGAACGAAAACATACAAGAGGATATCCTGCAAGGGTTTGTGAAAAATATGACAACTGAAAAGATCCTGCCAAATCGCAAAGTCCTCTCAATCAAAAACATGGAAGCAGTAAAAGAAAGATTGGCGTCTTTGAAACTTCCCAAAAAGAAAGGGTTCGGTCTACAGTTGAAACAACTTGGGACTGACTTAGGACTTAAAGGAACAAGTGGCAGAGGCGACTCAGACACCAAACAGAAAGCACAAGGTGACACTGCCATGCAAAACATGGTAAACAGCGCAGAGGACGAAGCCGAAAAAGAAGAAAGGATTTGAAAATACAGTAAAACAAAGTGAGACTACCGTTGACTTAAGCACGCCAAATGATGCCGCCAAAAAGGCGGACGAAACCAAAGAGGAGGCAGGTAGTGAAACACCGTAGGGCAAAGAGTGGCAAGCGGCTCTTCCAATGGCGGGACAGACACAGGAGAATCAGTCGGTGGTAGTGCCACTGGGAAAACACCGACAGACGGCGTTGGCGATCCGGTTGTAGACACACAGGGAGACACTGTTGGCAAGACTGCTACTGGACAAAAAATGGAAAACGAATCCGCCCATCCAGCTGCAGACTGCACAAGTAACACAATTGGCAAGACAGGCGACACCCAAACAAAGCAAAGCAACAACAGCAATGTTATGGCAAACAATGCAGCGGTCGATGGAACGACTAAGGCGCAAGTCAGGGCGACAGTTATGCTCTTTCGATAGACAGTTCTCTCGTCGGGATGCCCAGCAGTGGGTGAGTCAAAATACATGAATTATTCACGAGGCCATATTGCTCAACTGAACTCCGTTGACCCAGCACATTCCGCCTATGCACAGTTTATGGGGAGGTGTGTGTGTGTGTGAACCGTGACCGTGATCCGATGATCACACCTTTCCGATCATTCTGCTGGCGCAATTTTGATGAACGCAAACAGCTAGCATCCAGTATTATTCATGTCAGAAAATCAACTATCATGAAATACTAAAAATTCAGTTATGCATCATCTCTTTGCCTGTATTAGTAAACTTAAGTGATCTTTCACTCGGTTGCAGTACACTGTGAATGGTATACATGATGTGTGTGTATGTAAAGTGTTTCTTGGCTTGGCTTCGCGAACGAAGATCATAAAGGTAGTAGCCCACGTCCATAGCAAGTCTTCCCCCGATGAGGCCGATGCGGGATCGGCAGGGATAGCGGCAGTGGCAGCAAAAAGATCTGGCCGGGGTTTAGTGCTACATCTACATGTATATGCTACAGCAAAGGACACGTATAGACAAACTCCATCACGCTCCAATACCATTTGCATTTAATGAAGTGCTCCCTGTAGTGGAAGCTGTTGTCAAGGATCGGCTTAAGAATTCATGCATGCTGTACTCTTCAAATCGGACTTTTTCTGATATGCACAATTGTTAAAAATCTTTCTACCGACTTTGTGAGTGTCAAAATTGGATCATATACCCAGGAGTCGAACTTGATCATGTGCATATATAAACTATTCAGAAACTGGTGAGGGCACTAAATTTCAAGAGAAAGTACGCGTTTTGCAACTATCCAAAATGTAACCAATAAAGTTATTGTTTAAACCTGATTATATTCTTTTCTCAGCATATAATACGAAACATTCACAGGATAAAACTTCAAGTGATCGGGTTGCAGTCACGGTACACACAGGTACTGTATGTGTGTACAGGCGGTACGTATGCTGAGTCATTGGAGTTCAGTTGATTAAGAAGTAGGCCTCATAGATAACTCATGTTATTTTGACTAACCCCCCTACGGAAAAAAAAATATTGCCCGGCATGGTTGAAAAATACTCTGACAAAAGTAGTTTTTCGTGCCACCTGCTATATCCAATTTCCTAAATCCGCTGAAACATATTTGGTGGAATAATTGTTGATGGTAAATCAGATCGAGGTCTTGGGCTTAATTTTACTGTACAGTTTGCCTGATATTTGCAGTTTTTCATCAGAGTCGTGGTATCCATATACGCATTAATCTTTTAGAACGGAGTCATATGATTATTTTGCAGTGACACAAACAAAAATATAGAGCAAGGTTGGGGCTGTAATTCCTTTTCAAAGTGTGGCGAAAAAAGTTTTGAAGTCACGAAGTGACTGTAACTGTAACTTTAACGTAAGAATTGTGTACATGTAATATTGACTGAACTGAATCAAAGCGTGTGCTTTAAATTGAACAGTTTATTGTATATTGAGCAACAATCACAGCCCACTAACTTTTAATTCGGTAATCCTGGCAGGGGTAATAGAAAGGACACTATTAGGAATTGAAATACGCATACACCGGTAATGAACAGATATTTTCAGACTTTCAACTACTAAAAGCACTTATCATCACTCAAAAAGAGAAAACTTTTTAAAGCCATGAATATACAATTCTGAATTTTTACTACAGATGTACATAAGAATCATGAACATCGACCATAATATATCGTATGGTACCCTGCCCCCTCCCCCCGCTTTTCAAATTTGAATGGCCGGGCAAGTCGCCCCCCTCACCTTTCCCAACCCCCCATTTCCTGCATAGAGTTACGCCGCTGGATGTTTATCATACTTCAAAAGATATTCAAGGAGAGAAACAGTGGACAGATTAACAAACAGAAGCGCTGTGATCCTGCTGTGTGTCAATATTCTGACTTTATACAAGCGTTAATTGAAAATAATCCTTCCTTGACACGTTTGCTTTTCGTTATGACTAATGTAGCTGTTTTGATTTAGAGAATTTAGCAATTCTCGAGGATGAAACATTCTTGCAAAGCATAACACCAAATAAAAACAAGTTTGTGGACTTTTTACTCAGCTCCTGACGGAACAGATTATATTGGTCCAAGTGCTACATCTACATGTATATGCTACAGCAAAGGACACGTATAGACAAACTCCATCACGCTCCAATACCATTTGCATTTAATGAAGTGCTCCCTGTAGTGGAAGCTGTTGTCAAGGATCGGCTTAAGAATTCATGCATGCTGTACTCTTCAAATCGGACTTTTTCTGATATGCACAATTGTTAAAAATCTTTCTACCGACTTTGTGAGTGTCAAAATTGGATCATATACCCAGGAGTCGAACTTGATCATGTGCATATATAAACTATTCAGAAACTGGTGAGGGCACTAAATTTCAAGAGAAAGTACGCGTTTTGCAACTATCCAAAATGTAACCAATAAAGTTATTGTTTAAACCTGATTATATTCTTTTCTCAGCATATAATACGAAACATTCACAGGATAAAACTTCAAGTGATCGGGTTGCAGTCACGGTACACACAGGTACTGTATGTGTGTACAGGCGGTACGTATGCTGAGTCATTGGAGTTCAGTTGATTAAGAAGTAGGCCTCATAGATAACTCATGTTATTTTGACTAACCCCCCTACGGAAAAAAAAATATTGCCCGGCATGGTTGAAAAATACTCTGACAAAAGTAGTTTTTCGTGCCACCTGCTATATCCAATTTCCTAAATCCGCTGAAACATATTTGGTGGAATAATTGTTGATGGTAAATCAGATCGAGGTCTTGGGCTTAATTTTACTGTACAGTTTGCCTGATATTTGCAGTTTTTCATCAGAGTCGTGGTATCCATATACGCATTAATCTTTTAGAACGGAGTCATATGATTATTTTGCAGTGACACAAACAAAAATATAGAGCAAGGTTGGGGCTGTAATTCCTTTTCAAAGTGTGGCGAAAAAAGTTTTGAAGTCACGAAGTGACTGTAACTGTAACTTTAACGTAAGAATTGTGTACATGTAATATTGACTGAACTGAATCAAAGCGTGTGCTTTAAATTGAACAGTTTATTGTATATTGAGCAACAATCACAGCCCACTAACTTTTAATTCGGTAATCCTGGCAGGGGTAATAGAAAGGACACTATTAGGAATTGAAATACGCATACACCGGTAATGAACAGATATTTTCAGACTTTCAACTACTAAAAGCACTTATCATCACTCAAAAAGAGAAAACTTTTTAAAGCCATGAATATACAATTCTGAATTTTTACTACAGATGTACATAAGAATCATGAACATCGACCATAATATATCGTATGGTACCCTGCCCCCTCCCCCCGCTTTTCAAATTTGAATGGCCGGGCAAGTCGCCCCCCTCACCTTTCCCAACCCCCCATTTCCTGCATAGAGTTACGCCGCTGGATGTTTATCATACTTCAAAAGATATTCAAGGAGAGAAACAGTGGACAGATTAACAAACAGAAGCGCTGTGATCCTGCTGTGTGTCAATATTCTGACTTTATACAAGCGTTAATTGAAAATAATCCTTCCTTGACACGTTTGCTTTTCGTTATGACTAATGTAGCTGTTTTGATTTAGAGAATTTAGCAATTCTCGAGGATGAAACATTCTTGCAAAGCATAACACCAAATAAAAACAAGTTTGTGGACTTTTTACTCAGCTCCTGACGGAACAGATTATATTGGTCCAAGATACGTAAACTTTTAAACCATTTAATTATTGTGCAGTCATTACAGTGAGTAAGATTGCCTGACTGAGTTTGCTGGTGCATAAAAGAGTTCAATTTTGATCATAAATATGAATATTTAATGCGCTACAAACAAATGTTCAATTGTATAAATATAATTTCAAACGTAATTTTAAATATTGCACGAACATTTCAAAATGGTACATTTATTCTGTATTCAATCACGAACATTTGACTTTGTATGACATAGCACTGTTGAAGAGAATAGTGGCGAGCTTTGGCTGTTTGGAATCTGTTTGATAAAATTGATATTTGATTAGTCTCCTTGAGCTCTGTAAGTAGAGATGTTCACAGTACATGTATAAACTTAGATTTATTTGGTGTCGAGAACACTTCTTTGATTTTTAAAATGTTATTCTCTTTGTCTGCTTCATATATTTCTTGCCACAATTATCCATGTGTCAACGACTGCGTTGGTACACGTTAAGCACATGTACGTATGCATACTTATTGCTTGTACATCGATGTCTTGGACTATTCCTGTAAGAATTTTCAAATTGTACAAATTCTCTTTTCTTTTGCATCATACGGTCTCCTCTCAATGTCGAATTTTCATGTTGACAATATATTGGCATTTTATCCTGAAGCGTTTCATTGTGCCACACCGACCAGGTCGGGACTTTTGAAGTTTTGGTTGGTTTTATAAATACTTGTTTTACAAAATAGTGTCCACGGTTTTGCCGATTTCGTGAATTATTACGTTTATTACATTTTAACGAAATGAGAGCAACGTCATATGTGATTTGCTTCTACATGAAATACACATTTCAAATAATATTTTCCCTAAAGCTTGCCTTCAACTGAGCCTGAAAGAAGCTCACTCATTAATTAAATGCTAAGACTGTCAGTGTATCGAAATTACGAACGATTGAAATTTATTTTTGAAAGGAAGAGCTGGAGATTGATAACATGCTTCAAATGTGTATTAATTTCTTGTCGCTTGCAATAAAACCTGCAATATGATCATGCGGCCAAGAAAAAAAGATTTTTTTCCTTTGTTCTTTTATACAGCAGTAACACTGTAGATTACTGTGCCTGTATTGTGTATTGTAGGCCCTAATGTTAGACATCCTTGATGTAAAACAGCATCCAGAGGGAACCATGAGTGTATAGCCTTCTTCCAGTATTGGTATAACGATATTTACCCCTTGGCACAACATACACCAATGTCATTCTCAAGAATAACTGAAATGCAATGAAGTTTTCTCAGAAGCATATCTGAACTCTTCTACAATGTATAAAGACTTTGTGGAATCTTATTTCGAGTAAGGTGAACTGCAACATCCACTTTACATTCAAAATTAACCAAGAATTTCCGGACAAGTGACGAAGCTTTTGCCTAGATGTAAACCGAGGACCAGTGAAGACACTGTTTATTATGCACATATTCATGGTCAAACTGGGAACTCCAAATTTGTTATAAATTGAAAACATTTCTGCTTGCTGGCTTATTTTCATTATACTTCCACAACTATAAATCGCCAAAGGAAATGAAATCTACGATAGCATTGTTCAAAAGATTTAGAAATTCTTTGCGCATAAATTACACACAGATTCACCGCCTGGGGTGACCCATAGTTTTGCTCATGGATATGGAAATTCACATTCGCATAAAAAACATGAAAGCAACAAAAAATGGGTTAATAATATAAAAACAATAATTCAGAACTGGGTTAGATGAATTTAAAAGGTGCGATGGGGGTAGTAACATTTAATAAAAAATTCTATTCCATTGTCCCTTTAAATTAGAAGTGCGGGTATCAATATGAAAATAATACTGGTTACTACTGGGGCTACAATGATAATAATATTTCAAAATGAGTGCGATCCAGGGTCATGGCACTGCAACGGCAGCAGCAATAAGGCCAGTCTAGTACGACGAGGGTCAGGGGTCACGTCTAAATACACGGCCAATGTTTACAATACAGCAATGCAATCTTTGTGTTTATTTACACAAACCATGAATGCAAACGTACATGTATATTGTCAAACACGTTCTTTGGGAACCCAAGGCCCGAGCGAGGTGATGAAGAATAGACCTTTTCACTAAATTCATTATTATGCACGCATGCGCACAAACGGCCTTGGTGGCAAGAAGTGTGAGCCGGCCATTGAAAATGTACAAGGGTGCGAGTTTGATGGTAATTTTCTCTCCGGTTTTCTGACTTTGTTCATTTTTTTTCTTCAGAAAATCCAATCAAATCGTTTTTGCTAATAGTTTCTGATTGAATTGGAATTTATAGTGCTGTGGTAAAAAATTTTTAAACTGTAATTTTTCCTGCGTGCACGAGATCGTTGCTTCTTAGTGTGGCCCTCTTCCATCATAAGTGGTATAAACTACATCGTTAGTGTTCTTGGAGCTAACCTGTGCATTTTGTAAAAACACGGACTGATCGATGTTCAATGTACACGTATACTGTACGTCCGTGTACATAGCTACCATTGAACTAGCTAGTCATAGTTTGGGAGTACTATCAAAAGAAATTGTATCCACTCGTTGTGTTTGCCGTGGGGTTGTACAAGCCAAAGAGTGTTGATTCCAAAGAGAAAGATATCTATTTCTTCAGATTTCCCAAGTGTAGAGAGGCAAATCGAATGGATACATAGTACCTGTACATGTACATTGCACCATGGAGGTAGATTGAACATCAGTTTTCACATATGCACAGGTTGGATCCGAGAACACTAACGATTTAGTTAAAACTACAAACGATGGAAGGGACCGTACTAGAAGCGACAATCTCGCCGGCGCACAGGAAAAATCAAGATTTTAAAGTCTTTTTACAGAGAACTTAAAATTCCACTTATATTGAATGAATTTATTAGTGTAGAGGTCTATAGGAGTCGGGGTGTACCACAGCACCCATTAAGCATAATTCTCAGTTGACAGCTGAATAATTATACAAAAGAACCTGGGATGAATGACCTAATTAAACACCTAGCATTGCACATCTGACATAACATTCTGCGAATAATGCAGTCCCCTGAGGAAAGTTTTAAAACATTTTTAATACCCTCTTCGTTTTCCACATACGACTTCACTTTCCAACTAAAAATCAACAAACCTACAGTATCGCTTCAAGATGTATTTTCGTCACGGAGATGTTGATTTTAATCTCACGTTTTTCCCTCACGCAGACCTTTATTAAACTATACTCAGCCCCTGTCCGAAAATATGCGAAAATAAACCCACAGGCTTATTTGGATGGGACGCAACCTGTTTTCCTACTTTTTCCACCTCAGGCTATATTCTTTGTATCAAGGATTCAAGGCCTTGGTTGCATTAAATGCAAGCAAAATTCCTCTTTAGCAAAATTTAATTGTCACGTGAACATCAGCAATCCGGAGGATGGCATTAGGACATAGCCATTGTGACATGCATTTGAAATAAGTGATATTTCCTGCGTCGTTTTTTTTTCGGTTATTGGGATTGCCGATTTAGTTTGAATAGCGTTGGTAACGTTGATACAAACTGCTGATTGGCTGACTGTCAGTGCGCAAACGAGGTCCCTAAACTATCTTCCCCGATCAAGCTGTTTCACTGTCTTTGGACCGCGGCCAAAGACATGATGCAAAGCTACATCTCAATGATTATGTTGGCTGGCCCGGTGTATTATCCAACCAGCTGAAGAAATGTTGGGGAGATCGAGAAAGTAGGCCTTCTATAACAACTTCAGGCAAATGTACAATGAATTGAGTAGCTTTTAAAGCAGCATTAAAAATCTCTTAAAGAAAGTTTCTGTGGAAAAATGGATTTATCTAAAGAGGGAGATGGGGAGGGGGCGCAATTGGTTAAAGAACCTTTAACATAATATATGTGACCCGGTACATTGTAGTCAGGAATAAGTCGCAAACTTTGACCTTTTGAGATATGCACATGATTAGAAAGAGGATTTCATTAGCTTTTAAATGGCACACATCAGACGTGTGTTGAGAGTGACCTGTCATATATACACTTTCAAAATACATAGAAACCGCCACATTAATTTTTTCAACATTTTCCAACAACCCCACTTAACTCAGCCATTACATAAAATGGCATCAGCGACTTATTCCTGATTACGATGTACCGGGTCACATTATGCATTTAATCATACGAAGCTTCCATTTCATGAATCACAATGCTCCCATTTGGAACTCGGCTTTTACAAATTTTCCCTTTGTGTATACTAAAGCGTTATCCCGCCTTTAAACCCGTTGTGTTGTGTTGTATGCCGTTAGCGTATTCCTCGTCTCCGAGTCAGCTACGTTTGTCCACGTCAGTTAATATCAGTCAATTTTGAATTCCTTCCCTTTAATTTTCTAAAACGGCAAGTTATTTTAGGCTGTGAAACATGATGACGCATCAACAAACCTACCTTCAACTTTCTACTGCTCATTTTCACAACATGATCACGCATGCGCAATATACCCGTTATACTGATTTTGTTGAGGAACAAAATGAAAATCTTCAGCCGATATTTCTTCAAAGCACGAGATAAATTATCACCGAAGTAGACTTGGGTTGAATTAAGCCAAACAGAGGCAGTTTAAATGTGTGCTACCCTTGTGCAGTGAGCACAATCCTACCAGAATCTTACACAAGGGGATGATTGATCGCCACCCGGTTCACTAAAACCTTAGCTAAGGATTGATCGCCAGATTCATCAAAAACTTTGAATGACTCAGTGTATGAATGTATGACCGAGAATCTTGGTCTGCCACTATAAATGGTTAAGAGACTGCGTTTTTTCCCGAAAATCCAAGAAAAATCAGTTACGTAAATCTAATTTTTCGTTTTCTTACTATCTAAACTACTCAACTTGTCGTGTTCAGATGGTCATGCATATTTTCAAGAGTTGAAACCACAATCTTTAGAATTGAGCGATTTGGCAATATTTTAAATATTGTAAAATATCTCTTATATATAAAACAGACACAGGAGTCAGATAAGAAATACTGCTGTGATGCATTTTACTGCCGGCTTTCTTCTTTACAAGAGCACGTTCTGAATCGGCGAAAATTCTTATAAACATGTTGGAAACATCAGAAATGTCACAATCCATCCATGATACCGTGACTGCTTGGGTTCTCTTCATTGTCATTGTCAGCTAACTCGTCCGGCAACCTCCTGAGGACATGACCCTTCGAGGTTAAAACATGTTTATCGCTGTCTGAAATTACCGTACGCTTCCTAGTTGAATATCAAATTGTTGATACGGTCGATCCCTGACATAAAACGAGGCAAAGGCAAAGACTGAAGACGTATACCTGCAGGTGTAGCCATTTCTGCCTGATGTTTATACAGTTTTACAGCTTCGTGCAGAGAGGCAGGTATACGAGGAAGCAATACTTTATTGTTAGCTATTATTTTTTTTTAATTCAAGCAATTCGAATGCGACAGTGATCACATCAAATCAATGAGCCTGGAGGTATATTTCATGTACATCTGTACATATTTATTTTGACAGTTCTGTTTATAAAAGATTTAATCACATTTCCATCACTGATATTGCTTTTGTTTTTACTCTCATAGTTTGATTAAATGAAACTGTTTCGATTTCTATTAATGCACATGTTTACTTGGTTTCATTTCAGCCTGTTAGCCTGCACATTTCAGGAGCTTTTTTCAGTACAAACCAGGTTAGTTGCTGTTCAATACAGAATTGCATTGCACGAAGTACTTTTTTTGTACCAACGATGTACGGTATTTTCGTTGGGATACATAAAGAGTCACGCCTCTGCTACAGGTTCCTCACGGCAGAGGGAAGCAACATGTCCAAGAAAGCTCATTCCAAATTGTAAAAACCTCCGGCAAACATTAAGACACTAGATAATATATGCATGTACATGAAACTGTCGTCAACTAAATCTAGCACAGATAACACTTATGAAGGAATGCAAAGCGGCGATCAGTGCTTTTAAAAACTTTGTTTATACAGCGTGAACTTTCAACTTCGATCTCTCGCAGCAGTGCTGTATGGTTCCCAACAATGCTATTTCGCAACCATTCCCATGAATTAATGCTAATTGTGTGCAATGGCAGGGAATTCACTCTTTCCATTATGCAAATATGACACATTCACCATTACACGACTCAAGAATATAACCTGATGAAATAAAAACTGAGCAAACTGCTGTTATAAAAACGGAATTAAAGGAAGGAATTAAATCCACAGGATTTAATCTTGCCATTGCTTTTGGTCTTGAATTCGTCTCAGCCGCCGATGTCCACGGTGGAAGGTACAAATGTTCTCCCATGGATAATGAGAATGTGGAGGAAATTGATGTTCATCTTATAGGTAGGTAATGTGCACTCATTTTTGGGTTGTGTTGAAGATGTTAAAATATCAAGCACGCTATAAAACCATTTATAAGACCCACCGTCTTGTGTAAAAAACCTAGCCTCTTCAGTAGGACCATGGAAAGAGTTGCATGAAGTCTCCAGAGGTAGGCCACTTTCAGTGGCAATTTCCAATGGACCGTTCTTCTGACCTGCCACGTGTTAGATTTCCTAGTGATTTTAACCCACAAGGGTCGTTTCCAGTTGACCAAGGTGACCCTTTAGGCTGACCCAGGAAGATGATCTAGGCCGAAGGTAAATTTTGACCTGACCACTGCAGGTAATGTTAAGAGAGAAGCTATTTGAACCTTCACAAATTCTGTGAAATAAGACTAGGTTTATCAGCTGTTGGTAATTTACCGTAGCCACTCAGCTTACCATGATCCACTAACAAGTTCGTAACAAAGAAATTTATTAGCTGTTTGAAAACTATTAAAGCTTTTCTTTTCTTCTCATATATTCAGGTGACCAATTTCCACTGGACGATGGTGAGGCGATAAGAGGTAACACGAGCACATTTGGACTCGATAGAAAATTGACACTTACCTGCCCAGCCACATTGAACATTTCCTTGACCACTAGAGCCATTGTCTTGTGGTCATACGGCAAACCTCACGAAAAGACAACTACTGTTGTTGCTTCGATTCGGCAGACCTCGGGTCTTACCAACTGTATCAATGATTAGATAGACACTGATCAAATCAGTCCAGCCACATTGAACATTTCCTTGACCACTAGAGCCATTGTCTTGTGGTCATACGGCAAACCTCACGAAAAGACAACTACTGTTGTTGGTAAGCTGAGTCTACCAGATGGAACCAGGAACATATCTGATCTTGGAGACAAGGGATGCTTCGGCATAACCTATGAAGGTTCCCTTGTCCTTAACAATTGCTCTCAAGACAGTGAAGTCAGATACTAGTGTCATGTCTTTCCCGATGGTGACGTGGTCGTCAGATCATACCAAGATTTGGTATCCAAAGGTAATTTACTGGCAAAGCTCCAGTTCACTTATCCGACAGGCACTGTGTCTACATATAGCTGTGTTTTAGGAATAAACAAATTGCTTCGATTCGGCAGACCTCGGGTCTTGCCAACTGTATCAATGATTAGATAGACACTGATCAAATCAGAAGTTAATCAAGTGTACAAATAACGTGCCTCCACCAAGGTACGCTGCACATTTATCGTAAAGAAACATTTGACGTCTCTTTGATTAAAAGAGTGCCCAAAACTATTGTTCTGCTTTTAAAATTATCAGAGCCGGACGATTTTTAAAAATAATAACTCTAAGGTGCAACCGCATCCGTGTCGAGTATGAGGTTGTGGGTTGTCGGTGGTTTTACAGAGATTCATATTTTGGTTTTGCAGCTGTTGACAAATCAGAGCCTTTCAGCGTTGTTCTCATGGTAACTCTGTGCAGTTTCATTGCCATGATCATCGTGGCAGGTGTTTGCATTGTGAAATGGAGGAAGTTTAAACCACTGTCACATTCCGGCCAACGGATTGAAGAATACATGAGTGTCCCAAAGATGGGTCAGTGCTGCCTACTTTTCCATTGTTTCAAACCATTATACGTCTCATGCAAGAGGAGACTGGAATATACTTTGGGAGGTTTTACAAACTTGAAAGTTGCATTACAGTTAAACAATTGGAATTATGGATTGTGTTACATATAACTGTAAACATTGGGGAATTAAAGCAATGGGCGATTCACCGAGGGCTCCAAGGACCACAGTGATAATTCCACGGCTTCAACGACAACAGGCCTGAGGCCTCAAAGTTCCCGAGTCAACGTGGATGATGATGAATCCATCGACACTGCGGATAAGGCACAGGAGTACTTTCCGAAAGATTCCTGTGGAACTGCTGCAGAGTCAAAGGTATTGTCCAGAATGAACTCTCTAACATTCTATAATCATTTGCATTTTCGTCAGCTTTATACTTAGGAGAACACTGCATTGAATTCAACTAACATGCACATGTAAAATATATTTCATGGCATTTAAACTGCTACTGTTTTCACAAAGAGGAAAAATATCAAACAAAAATGTTTGCATTACGTAGCAATGACTTCCTGGAAATAAAACAAAACTAAAGGGGGCTTATTGATCAATAGGGCTGCTGATGATAAAGACTTTCCGAATTTTGATAACCAGAATTGATTCTCAGCAGTGACAGACCCGATCATTTCCAGTAAACGGGGTTCATCACAAAACTCAGTAAAAGATGTCAAGAATAAATAATAGCTAATAGATGATAATGAGAGGTTGCGCCAATTCAGTCTACATTGACGTTCTAGGCGCTTTACCAAAGATCATAAAAAAAAACTTGTTACAAAAATTAAATCAACAATTAGAAATTTACGAACGAGCTCAACCAAAAGAACAATTAAAGCGAATCAATGTTTGTACATAGCAACTTGTAGGTGTTAATACAGAAATCTCACCTGCAGATGGGAATTGAGGGCCAACTGCCCCATACGCTTACAAAAACAATTAAATGATAAATGGAATTAAAAGCTAAAAATTGCAGACTTCTGTACACCATGAAACTCATTGTTTTTTCTGTATGTATCGATATTATTCGTCAAGATATACACATGGTTAATAAGTAGTATTTGGAATGTTCGAACCAGGCGGTTGAGGCACAGGGAAAGGTTACAACCTTGTCATTAAGGAAAATTCTGGTTATTTCTGATACGGATAGGTCATGCTTAATTATTAAAGTCTGGTAATGAAACCAAGGATTCCTCAAAAGTGCCTTAATTAGTCAGTGTAGCTAGAGTTTCAGTGGTGGGAGGAAAACCCCAGGAAAATATTTTGGGTAACTCCACAAAATCGGGTAGGGACTGAAAACACCAATCCACATGTGGACAAAGCCGGGAACCGAACCGGGGCCGTAGAGGTGAAAGGCGTGTAAAGACGTACTATGCAAACCTGACTCCCCGACCCGTCATCCACAAATTCCGAGTAGAAAAGCGTGTGTAAGTGGAGTTATTCATGCTTTGGTATCATGGACCTGTTACGCTGTATTTTCATTTGACAGACTAAATTCCCTTGAAAAAGGTAATTTGCGTTGTCATTATTTAGTATTCGTCATCTGGCCTTCATTTGCTCTGAACAATTCCTCCTGGTTTCTACGATAATATTCTAGAAGGAAGGAAATTATATTTTTTTAATTTCTAAAATGTTAACCGGTGATTTTTTTAATAATTATTTTGTTTTTATATTTTGATAGTGCAGATATTGAAATTTGACGTCTATAGTTTGGTAATCAGATAATATAGAGTTTTCCTAAAAATCTTGACTAAAGGGCAATTTTATCAAGTAATTGTCTTTTTTTATATCTATACTTTTTTCTAACGATTTAATCATCTTCAAAGATCATTGGCGGTCCCTTGCACGGTACGATGTACGATAAGGAAACTATGATCAGGATTAAACCAAAGAGAAATAAACTGCGGGTTGTTTTTTTTTAATAGCACGATTCATACTAACCACCGCCTGTTATATTTGATCAGAGAATAGAAATGTTTGACTGTACAAAAATTAAAGCCAAGTTTATCTGATATGAATATTAGAAAGAGGATACTATTAATATAAATGTGTAGATGTGCGTGTAGTTTCAAGCGAAACATGTGACATTTCTCGGATTTTTATTACCCACAATTTTCCTGTCGTCACCACCATACGTTTACTATTTTAATGGGGGGACTGTTATTGACATTATTACTTTACAATATCACATCACAAACCATATTCAATTTTTATATTCAATATCATAAACATGCAATTAATGGCTAGATTTTGTGTGGTATCCATAAGACTCAACACAGATAAATCAGCTGTTACGCTCAGTGAGAATAAAGGATGTTTATCAGACATGAAACGATATCACAAGGAGGAAAACGGTGGACAGGTTGCAGATGCATGAACGCTGTATTCCTGGCTTGATACAGGCGATAATTAAAGAGAATAGTCCGCCTTTGTGAACAAACATTTATTTTTCGCTGTGAGAAATTCTACTAATTTCCTTGCTAAAACATTTTCACATCTAGTATATAACGAGTGTGGACACCTCTATTTGGCCCATGGATTAGCATAATTGTTCCACATATATATCACTGTTGCACCGTTTTAGTATCTGTGATGTTTACCTATATTAGCTACCTACGTTTGCAGTTGTATACCTACTGAAACAGCATTTGCACAACTTCGATCATTAGTGTGAATAATGTAGTAAAAACATGCGATCATTCACTAAAGGGTATTAATGTGATTTCAAGAGTTAGAATTTCAGGCTATTCATGTTGAAGGGACGGCAACAGGTGAAAGGCTTTCGGACATATTCCTTCGCATGGTGCTAGAGCAAGCCTTTCCACTTGTTTCAGGAGTTATTCAGAATGTTGCAATTATACATGTATTTGAAAAACATACCGCCTTAAATGAAAGTTTGCATACATTTCATCTGGATCCAAGCACTTTTACTTCCTTTACTTGTAAGACAAAATACTGTTCAGTATTGCTGGGGAAAGCTTACTTATGGAATGCCAATTTGAGACTTCAAGTGCATTTAAATTACAGATGATCGAAATTCATTGAAAGGAAGAGTTATAGTTTATGTTCCCTAGATAATGTCGTTTTTCGTAATTTTTGTGTCTTTATATATCTGTAACATTACAGATTTCAGTGCATGTGAATTATTTTTAAATTTAAGACATCTATTAACGTGAAACTATATCAAGATGGATCCAGCAGGTCACTGAGACATATCAGTTGGGCACAGGTTGGGCGGGGTGAGGTGGCCGAGGGTATGGGAGACCCATAGGCAAAACTAATTACGTCCTCTTATATATAAGTAGATAATGAAATTTTTGTCCTTAAATTAAATCACAGTTAGTTAGCTGATTTGAATATTTAAAAAGAGGAAACTCTGAATGTAAATGTGTAAATGTGTATGTTTTAAAATGAGCTCAACTGAAGCAAGTACGAATTCCTCTGCTTGGTTTTTATTTTGCCTTTTTATGTCATGAGCATCACATCATGCTTTTGCAGTTAAAAATCATGGAGCACGTTCCAGTTTTTACTTTAGAGTATCATGTCTTAAGTCATACTCTCATCATAAATGGCTTTTACCAGGAGTGTGTTTTTATTCCGCATAATAGTATGGGAAGATTTCAACTTTTTAAAGCCTATTTTTCACTTTTGTCGATAATTTCAAAACTTACATTTTTGTTGTATTATGTCTGTCTATTCATGTCATAAAAATGCAGTTAAAGACTACAGTTTTTGCTTTCTGCCTGAAGGTTTGCTCTTATCCTTTGACTAAAGCTTTAAAATGCGATTTGAGATCTGAACCTCAGCGTATCACCAGCGAAGGATCAGGAGCGTATTAAAAACAAAGCACAGCAATACGGAAGAAACAGCCTTATATGATATCATTACAAATGTAAAAACATAGAGTTTGTTTCAATAGACCCCTGTATTAATACTTTGTTGTTGTTAACCTTAGACCCCACTGGCTATACAGGGAAGTGCATACATGTAGGCCGACGTACACAAAGCTCGCACTGTAGTCGGTTCTATTCATACGGCAGGTAAATAACTTTCGGGATAAGGTCATATTTTTGTGTTATTCTTTGATTTTCAGTATGATTATTTGTCTATAACAAGTTAATTTTGCTGTGAACATTTTACAGAGTTAAGCAAGATTTAACTACAGTATACTGAGGTTGGTATCGTGAAAGCCAACTGTAAGTTGTAACGAAAAGGAAGCACAAAATATCCACCGTTTTAGAATTATACTTTTGGAGTGTTTTGTTTTTGCCAAGCAAGGTGAACGTTGTTTTCCTTCGTTTCATTTTTGACCCTTTTATTTCCGTGTAGACTATGATCTTATATGCTCTTAGCAGAGAAATGTGAATGTCTTACTATATGCATCCTTTTCGTTACTTGAGATAAACGATGGCCAGGTTGTAATGATTGACGTCTTAACTAAATGGCCAACGAGTATCAGATCCCAATGGATTATTTTCAGTCTTGATGATTCTGTGGTATGAGACACAGTGGGGACTGTTACCGTGTTAATAGCATGAAACCACTTTCCTTCCACTGGGAACGCGTGGATAACAAATGTTTATGATACTCAAGAGATTCAATAAAAGTTAAATTTGTTGAAATCTGCTGCCTTGCCTTCTGGAGTATTAAATTGCAAAAAGTAGCGATATGCTTTTCTGTGTACTATACGTCAACTATCCTAGAGCATAGAATAATAAGTGCATGAGATTACGTTTAATGCAAATAATCCTTTGTGGAATATCCTTATTAACATGGACGATAAATATGGACGAGGAATTTGTTGATGTTGTTCTCTCAGTTGTCATCAAACTGGGGTTGGATTTCACTCAAGTTCTCGTAATGCAATCGGTCAAAGGACAAATAGGTCTGAAAGAGAAATAAAAAGAGAAAGCGAACAAATAAGGTCATTTTGTTGATACAAATTCTGCGTGCACAACCTCATTGCTATTTTTACTTTCAAGTCCACAATTTTGAAACTTGAAGGGTTTCAAGACTGCGAAAATCCAGCTGGTTACCCACAGTGACTGTTAGTGCGGACACTCTAGAACAGTTGGAAAAATTGTCCTAACTCCGAAGTAAAGTGGTTCAGGAATGTCTCTAAGACTAATGGTGTAATGTCACAACCGCATTCACAACTCACATGCTTGATTTTAGTGTCATTAATCTCACTGAGGGTGGAGACAAGGTCAGTAAAAGTTGGTCGGTTTTTCGGATCCTCTTCCCAGCATATGCGCATCATGGAGTAGCTAGGAATTAAAGCACAGAAAGAAATTAGTGGCGGTCGATCTTTTGTTAACTTGAGATCGTCTTCAAGGTTTCAGGAACAAGAAAACGAAGTTAATTATTGGCCTGTACAGGTCATTAATTTACCACTTAATACCAAAACACTAAACTTGGGCTAGAAGCCATTAATTAAAACGCTTGTCATTAGTCAACTAACAGAAGCTAATTAACACTTGGTATGAATACATATTAACTTGTTCATAGAAGTCAGCAAGGCCAAACTGCTGTCTATAGTCTGAAACGTAAATCCAAAATCTTACCTTCTTTCATCACAGTTCCTCGGTTTGGGCATACGATATCCCCTCTTCAGCTTCTCAGGGAGCGACTCGCTTGGAATCTTTGGATATGGGGTACCCCCTAGATAAAGTTGAATTGAAAATCAGTAGCACAGAAGAGAAAATCTTTTGTGTCATTTTCCTTGCGATAATTCGATTGTTTTAAGAAGTGAGGGCTTTCCAACTATCTTTTTTCTGTCTCATTTGATTAAATGCAGTTACAATGAAGTATTGTGAAAAACGGAAGGAAAGTAGAAAGCGAAGGTACATTTCTTACCTAATGTGGCTATTTCCCAAAGAACAATTCCAAACGACCACCTGTTTATGAAAATGTGGTCAGCAGAATGATTAAAAGGAAAACAAGGAAAGCGTGGAAGGATGGGATCGATCTGCATGAAACTGAGAAAATCTTTGCGCGAAAAACTGGCAATATATTAACAATTTCCCTTTCGGTCACCAGATTTTTGGAGAGTCACGCATAGGACAAGAAAAAAGTTCCATGAACTTACACGTCACTCTTGCTGGTGTACTTCTTGTTTCTCAGTGACTCAATGGCCAACCAGCGGACAGGAACACGTCTCTGAAATTGCACGATGTGCGATGCAATATGCCATTACATCTCTAATGCTAAAACCTGGTTTCCTTTCATTTTGTCCCCGTGTGCTAACACACTCAGAGCCTGTTTTCTTATCTTTCCAGAATTTATGCCATAGCCTACCGTGCATCGTTTATATGGTGATATGCCTGACTGGTTTTGTTCCATGCATCACATCAATTTTTTTCAAACTTTAGCTTAAAGCATTTAGATGTAATTCATCAGCCCCAATGGCATTACTTTGTAAAGAAGTTTTATTTAGCATTTATTTTATATACAAAAATAAGAAAGTTAACCTCTTTTTCGGTTTAGCATTGCTGACTTGTACATTAGGTTAAAAATTGAGTAAAAACATGGTTGAGAGATTAGAGATGTAACTGTATCATATAAGTTACCGCCGATGTCTGGACATAGATGTCCTCTCCTCTGGACAATCCAAAATCAGAAACCTTGGCAATCAGCCCTTCATCTAGAAGGGTGTTTCTGGCAGCTAAGTCTCGGTGGATCACCTATGGAATTTGAAGCAGAGAAAAGTCACCAATCATTAAGTGATCAGAACTGATAAGAATAATGCTTGGGGGAAATCTGATGTATAATAACAGGCATACCCCAAAATTTTGTAAGTGCTCCATTCCCTTGGCAACATTCAGGGCAAATCTGACCAGCTGTTCTGAGGACAAGGCATCCTCATCTGAGTCTGACTGTGACCGAGCTGTCCGTAGGTAGCTGCGAAGATCACCGTGTGGAAGATACTCCAAGGCAATGTACAATACATCTGATCACAAAAATCACAAAACATGGATCAGGTTCACTGTGTCTGCAGAATCACGGGAGTACAACGATTTTTTCATCTTTGTTTTACTGCTGTAGCATGTGTTTCTTACCTTGATGCTGGCACGCGCCCAAAAGAGAAACGACATTTGGATGGTGACCGATAGAAGTCATTGTTCGTAATTCGTCCAGGAAGTCCTCTATCTCGGTGGTTGACGCGTTACCTGTATTGCGGGAGAATACATTTAAAAATAAGGGAACATTGTGACTTACTCAACGTACAATTAAACGATACAAAAATGTTTGCGAAGGTAGGCTGGGGTAACCTTTGAGCCTCCTGATTGCAGACTTGGTCCTCTCTCCGTCAATTCTCACAGATCCTGATCGCACCTCACCAAAGTTTCCTCTGCCGAGTATTCGATCATCAACGGTGAGGTCGCTCCATGGAATCTTCCATCCCTCAGCCCATGAGGGTAGATTGTCTTCCTCCCTGAAGATCACTCGTGGTTCCTTGTACGGTAAAACGTTGTCATCATCATAGTCGCGCCTATCAACGTGAGAACAAATCTTGCCTGCGTACTTGTGTTTAGCTTGAGATGAAATTCTCTCTTCGTATTGATGTGTAGTCACTAATTTGTTGTCGTCCTCAGACGTTGTTGGTGCATTATGCTGCGGCAGTGCATTGTCATCATCCTGCTGTTCATCACACCTCGGCGAAATTTTGTCCTCGTACTTATGTTCAACGTCTGATGAAATTCTGCCCTCGTAGTTGTGTAGAGCTTGAACTGAAATTCTTTCATCGGATGGACGAGGGTCCTCGTATGAGGTAACATGCTGATAACAAAAGACATCCGAATTAGACACGAATAAGTACTTCACCTCCCATTGATAAAAAAAAAAATTACCTGCATCTAATACTCTTCTCTCCACTTAATATCAGACAGCTTTTAGGGAATTCCTAATACAAACCTATTAGGCTTAGGGAATCTAGACACCTTTCGTGTTCCAAACATTGTTTTTGTGCAAGGTGCTTAAATAGTTGATCGGCTAAGGATAATGAAAAAAGAGATTTTGTTTACATCACTTTGAAAAAAATTAGAACTGATATTGATGTTATGGTGAAATTATTTTGTTTGTAATGAAAAAGACCAATCTCTTTCATTTTGAGGATAGTTTCAGACACCTGGACAAATTTCACCGTCATGTCTTTAATAAACAACTCCGCTGAAAACATTAAACCATTCTCGTTCTTTCTCCACGACGTTAAAAGTCTCCATTGCTGAAAAAGATTCACTACTGCAAGGCTCACCATGTCAACAGGTGGCTGTGTGAGTCTACAGCTCTGTACATTCTGTGCTGCCCTGTGCTTCCTCCATCGCAGAGCAAGAATCACAATCAACACGACTGCAAGCGTACTAATTGCACCAATCGCTGCAGCTGTTGCCACCAGTCGACCTACTCCGCTCTCCTCTGTATCAGCTGATACGTTTGTACAAATGAACAAGAAGCAAGTTAGTTTACAAGCAAAGATGATGACAGTTCTAATAATAATCATATAAATGATACTTTGTCGTTTTTTGGACAATGTTCCAACAACCTAGCTTTTGGTTTTAAAGGCCCATGTAATTATTTCATGCTTTCCTTTTGAGCACTTTTCAATTTGTGTGAAACCGCAGCAATTTTCCAAATAGCGTTAGGGTGCTGTCAACTTAAGTAGAATAGAGTGCTACAATAAAGATAGTTTTATGTTGAAATACGCTAACTTTCAATGAACTCAGTAATTTTCCTCAATTTGTGAAAAGAGAAACAATTTATTTCAGTTGACTTGAACAAAAAGGGCGCAAACCATTTTGTAAAGTTTTCTCTCAGTGGAAGGGGTTGCATGCACCACCTGTACAGTTTTCGAAGCGTTTCAAGATTCCAGCACAAAATAACCGAACTGGCAAATGACACGAAATTCGTTGTAATTTCGTTCAATATGAGCTCCTATTACCTGAACAAGGCTGAAGATGCACGGTGACTGTCAAGGACTCTCCTCGGATGCTAGTCGCCTGACATTGCAGACTTTCGGTGAGGCCACTGTCCCTGGAGTTGGTGACCGTAAACCTGCTGCTTGCGTTTGTTAAGCCGCCTGTGCTGATGCCAGCCAGCTTCAAAGAGCTGAGGACTTTCTCGGAATCACCTTTAAACCAGGAGAGGGTCCACTCGTTCAACCGTATGTCACGGAGGGTGCATTCGAAAGTCCGCTTGGCTCCTGGTGGGACGCAGATTCGATCGGAGCCGCTGTCAACCAGATCGCCGGTTGAGATGTCCAACACACTCAGAATAGGCGCTGCCGCTAAAATAAACATAAGATGTTAACAATTCTTTGCGTGTGCAAAATACAGTGCCTGTGATAACCTCACTATTTGTCAGGAAATATGCAAATCGACGGACAAAGAAGCATACTCTATCACAGGTTGATATCCTCACAAGTCACTGATGACATCACACGTTGTTGACAGTGCATTTTCATTGGAGCTAGTGGGACTCACAGTCCATTGAGCACCATAGGAAAGCACACACCAAAACATAATGTGGCATGCTTAAATCATACAGCCCTCGGCTAAGTCGTAGGCCTAAGCTATTCATATCAATCGACATGAAAACATTCCACCGTCATTACGTGCAGCCTTTTGCGTTGGGCAAGAGGCACTACCATTTTTATCACCTCTGAGAATGGGGAGAATCTTTGCATTTGAATCAAGACACGAGACGGACCGCCCCCCTGCTGGTTATGTTTCACTGAAATCGCAGGAATTCTATTCAGACATCTGGAGGTGCGCTATATACCTCGTGTGGACTTGTGAACAAAAGATGTCCACAGGACGGTTCCCCTCCTCTGAAGTTTAAAGACATTTTGGGGTAGGGATCGTGTGTCGTAAAAGGAAGCGGGTAGTCAAGAAAACCTTGTAAAAAAAAACCTGAAAATTGTGTGCTCAGTTCAAGAAAAATGAGTATTTTCACTGAGTTCTCTTTACTGCATGAAAAGAAAAAGGAATGTCCACAGTAGGCATGTGCAAGGTAAGTGTGAGTGTGTATACAATTTGGACATGGGGGGACCAATTCAATACCACAGATTTTGGAGCCTGCAAGTTGAACTATTCCTAGATAAGGTTTGCACGATTTCATCATGATTCAAGTCTTGGGTTAACGTACACGTATTTTGCGCGATTAGAATTCTAATACGATTTAAATTTAAAACCTATAACACAACCCGGGGAACGTTTCCAGTCTGGGTTTGAGATGATTCCTTTAATTACAGATCTGATGGTACTTCTACGTAGAAATGCATTGAAATAAAGATCAAAGAAAAGACTGAGTATTAAATTCTTATTGTACTTGTGAAGTCTCGTCTTGATTTGAAGTCCATTTTCCCTTGTTCGGTGATTTAAATTCATTTTCATATACCACACTCTTATACAATGTTGAGAGTTCCAGATGTGTGGACTGGCCGAAGTATTCCTACTTCAATTGGTCGAAAACGTGACGGAATTAGAACAAAGAAGATTGAATATGATTGTAAAAATAAAATATTCAACTTTGATAAAGTTCAACTTGAAAAGGTTTGTCATAATTTTATTCAACATTACTTAAACTTTTACTTTCGAAATGTAATTTCACACGCTGTGCACTTAAGATAAGCACTCGACCAGTATGTTTTCACATTTCCTCGCAAACGTATGAATGTTTCTATATCGAATCACTTTGGGGACCAGTCTGAGGATCAGTAAATGTGGCTTTGCATGTTAACTTACCGGCAACGTTTAACTGGACGGTCACCGTATTCCCTTCCTCAATGGGAAACACTTTACATATGTAGCTGCCTCCCGATGACTCCATGACTGGGTCGATGGTCAACGTGCAAGCCTTGTATGTACGATTGTTGAGGCTGACGTCCGTCAGATTTCGATCCTCGCAGGTCATCATTGTTATGTCGTTAAAAAACCATCGGACTAGGGGGTCCTCAACGTAATCAGCGTAGAAAATGCACCGGAGGTTGATTCTCGATCCAATAAAAACTTCCCGATTGATTCCTTCGTAAATCCTCAGGTCAGACTCCCCGGCTTTAACGAAAACAAAACGCACGAGATTACCGGATGAGCAAATGCAAAGGAAAATTGCTGTTCGGACTCATTCTTTGGCTTGTAAACTTTCCAAAAATATCCTTGGTGCGAAGATATAACATTCAGGATTTCAGTCGAGAAGTCCGATGTCTCAATAATCATTATGTTTCGCCTTTGGACGCAGGCAAGTAACTTCAATCAAGAATACTTGAGTGACCGACCTGCCACCAGTCCTTATATCAACTCACTCAACATGTTACGGTTCGGAAAATCGAAATGTCATGTGGTTCTGTTATCTGTTTCTGTGATTCTATAACATACTTTGGTTTGCCTGGAAAAAGTTCACCTTGAAGAAGTAGAAGAATCTCACTTTATAAGGACCAGTTAGTTTAACCACAAGGCCCTTCACGTGGAAATCAGGGCTCTACAGCAAGGAGAGCCACCAAGGCAGTCCGCTTCCGTTTAAGAAAAACCAACACCGAATTCATTTACATATAAATTTTTGCCTAGCCCTATCCTCGAGTCCCAAAGAACTAACCATTTTCATGCATGTAGTATTACATTTACTAGTATATAGTAATAGTATAGCATAGTAATATATTAATAGAAAACTCGCGTGATAGAGAGAAAATGGAATGTCCGCTCAATGCATAAAAAGCCAATGAGCTAAGAAAATCAAGTAGAGACGAGCCGAACATTGAGCCAACAGAATAAACTATACCGGCACACTATAAGTTCGTTTCCTGGCGTCATCTTGTGTCAATCCAAATAACCTTCCGGGTTCTCTATCTACAGACTCACAATGACAACTTGAGCTCATCTCTAGCTGTGGCGTTTATAAACCAATAATATATTGAAATTACAAACTGCAATTGCTTAAATTACAAGAGAGCTTACCTTTAGAAAGATGTAAAGACACAGTAACTAATGTAAATGTGAACAAAAAAGCCATCCTGCACCGTAGGACTTAAACACTGTTCAGCAACATATACTAACACAATGCAGTTCTAAAAATAAACGTTCGAATCATCAGTAAGGGCTTGATTGCGTTGCCCTGCATGCAAGCAGATGTGAAAACAAAACTGAGTTGCTTGTCATTACTTGAACACAGAGTTTTATTTTCACATGGAAATCAATCCCTTTGATGTTATTTTGAGAACTGCATCAGTTCCTTTTTGTGTGACTTATGTGCTTCTGAAAAACAAGGTTTGCCCTAATACTTTTTTTCCCCAGATAAATTCTTATGCCTTAACCATGTCACCGATCCGTACAAGACTCCCAGGCTAGATTGTCAAAACTGTGATTTTTTTTATTTGCACTGACTCTTCCGGTTAATAGATGCTTGTAATGGATATTCCAGAGATGTAACCTGCGATTGTACAACTGCTCATGACGAATTTGGTGTTTTATTTCCACTTGGTTTTAGTAATCGAAAGAGACAGAAGTTTTAGAAGTTGGATATTTTTGCTTCATGAGATCAACAAGTTTGGAAAGGTGTGTTGAAAAACGACCAAAGCTTTGGGCATTCTGCAAAGCAGAAATATTGGATTCGAAGATGAATCCACACATGCTTATTTTGAAACCTTTTTCCTTATTTGAAATCCTTTCCACGTCACTTCTGTTGCCAGTGCCATGCGCGTGCGTACAGTCCTCAGCAGAATTCAATAACGGGTTGATGCATTATTACCGGGGACCATCACGCTTTCCATGCCACCACGTGTCATTTGCTCCATCCGCGCCGCTTCCTTTGACTATTGTTTATGCATGATGAACTTCACATAACAGTGGGATCCACAGTCATATTATATATTTTGACGCTGCTAATGTTTTTTCCACTGTCTCCGCACGTAAATGAATATTCAAGAGACGGCAATGTGCAAAACCCATGCACTTAACATGACGGATGTACATTTATGCGCCTATTTAAAAAAACAACTGTCTGGGGATAAAAGATATGTATTCCTGTGGGCTAATGGTTAATTTCTATTGACGGTCTTCGAAAGAGATTAGTCTTTGTACCTTGTGACAAATTTTTTAATCCTCTTGAAATGTCGGAAATCTTTAGCAAAATCCTCCAGAGTCGCGATTATAGCCTTTATTCAAATTTCACGTTCCATCTCTATCTGTTGCGTCAGGAAAGCATGCGGGCGCTATGCACAGCAAGGTCACGTGACTGGGAATTCCCAACACACTGAATTGCATTACTGTAGCGTAATTTGGAGATGAAATCATAAAATTTCTTCCCTATATTGCTTTAAATTGCCGAATGGGATGAAATTCTTACTCTGAGTGCTTGGGGTACCGATCTCTAATTTCCAACCTTGGAATTTTCTTAACAAATTGGATAGAACTATTCAACATTTGACGAGATAAGGTGTTTACACGGTGAGTTTGAGGCTGGTCGTATTTGATAACAATGATTGTAGCAGATTGCAGGTTATTAAAATGTATGCAAGGCAGAAAAAGATATTGCAATATTCTTCCTCCAAAAAGAATCATTCTGCTCAGGTGTTTAGACTCGTTATTGCACGATTTCTTGCCTTTTGTCGGGCTAATAACCTGAAATTGTCAATTCCTGCAGAGGGAATCAATCTTAAAAGGAAACCAGCCCTTGACATGGTCCCTTCCTGTTGGCAAAGGGATTACACGAAGTGGTGGGGTTTATCCAAATCCAATTAATGTCAGGAACTCGGAGTGTGGTCTGAGTGATTGATGTTTAACCAAGTCGCAAATGTATGGACCTCGCTGACAAATTAAGGGGAGATATTTATTGTTTTCCACTCTTCAGGGAGGTGCTCACTCATGGCACCTAAAGGTCGAGCAATGTACACAACAGTTGTTCTCTTCACTCTCGGACTGTGTTCTGCAACAGGAAATATATGCCCAAAAACCTCAGGTGAGAGCTTTTCTGTGTGATTTGTAAATAAATATAAGAGGGAATGCTATTTCACTCGTGCCATTTTTATGTTTTTTTTTAACCTGCAGTGAATCCAGGCACAACATTTAATTTCCCTTTTCCATTTACTTTGAATGACATAATATTAATACCAACATGACCTCCTGTTGTAGCTTTATCTTCAGCGAAATATTTATCCCACACAACCGATGCAGAATTCTTTTGAGGAGGCGTATTCATGTTCACGTGTGGGGTAAAGTCTGCCTGAGTATTATCTATTGTTCAGTGTACAGTGTGGCGCTCAAAAATGATCCAAAATTAATACCGTCTATTTTAATCACAAAGTGCTTGTGTTTACAGGAAGTATGTTATAAAACGAGCAAAAAAAGCAGCTCTCTGGTGTTTTGTTCCAGTTTGAATTGGTGATCCAGAATATTCCAAACACAGCACTTTAGTGGACCTTATTGAAATATCAAAATGGGCATATCAATCCAAATGGCAATGTCACTTTTACAGTTAGGAGATTAGGAGATTTAAAAGTATGGAAAAGTGTTACTCACTTATTTCGATTCATAAGTTACCTTTAAATATTTTCACGAAATCAAATAACTTTCATTGTGCTGTTTCAAAATACATGGATGTCATGTGTAAAGTCTTTACCATACTGTTACAAGTATTATTGTATGCAAGGCCCTAAAAATTGCATTGCAAAACAGAGTTTGTACATTTGACCATTGCACGCAGTGAATGTAAGACATGGGCTCTAAAACATACTGAGGAAAATCGGTTTTGTTTTCTTCTTCTTCTTCTTTTTCCGGAAAACGGCCCAGGGCCAGTGTTGAGTGCCTGTGTTAGGCAAATTCTAATTTCTAACATTCTAAATTTGGGCACAGGACATAAAAAATAAAAGCATCAGCTAGCCCACAGTGTATACCACTAGTTACTGTACAAGCGAGAATGCATATTTCATGTCGACAAGTTTACAGTTGTGCAATATAATTTTAGATCACCATATCAGATGACCAGCTGACTCTGACTGTCATTTACGACACCCTGTTTTGTGACGTACGTTCATTACAAAATGGCTACCCACTGGTCAAAACGGGAGGCCAGGATGAGGCTCTCATGTGGTGACTCACCTGAGGCTTGTGTACACAATTTTGGTCACAATTTTATGGATTGTAGAAAAATGGGGATAGCTCTTTTGTTTGTACTGAAAAGTCCCATCCTTTCAAAGAGGACTATTGCTGATAAAGTTTCTCAGGGATTGGCGTCTTCAGTTTTCTAACTATAGTCCCCACAGTACAAGATCGCAGCCTACCCTGTGATTTTATTGTTTTAGTACTTTTTTGGTCTTTTTTAACTGCCTGGAATGTACAAATATTTTCCTTTGAAGAAATGGTTCTTTAGGGGAGACTAGTCGTAATACCGTGTTAAAGCTCGCCTGTTGACGTCAGACTTTACTTCGCTTCAAGAAATCCTTCATAGTCACAGCTATGACTTTTATTAAAGATTGATTTTCCAGTGTATTTTGTACACAACACCCGGATACGCCTTTTGTTTTTAAATTAGATTTAAAGATTGGATTGACAGAAGCATGCCTTCTCGGTTTTTTTCTGTGTTCCAGTGAACAATACCCACAATGCTTTTGGCGCATTCAACGTTCAGCAGGGCACGTGGCACCAAGTCCCCTGCCTGTCCTTCCGAGAAGGCGAGGCTGTTACTCGAGTTATTTGGTTCAGGAAGGACACTCCCGAGACTGATCGCCAAACGCTGATCACTCACAAGCGCAACGAAGACCATCCAGAGAGTGAGAGGTACGCGTTTGGGGCGTCTGGTTTCAGCCTCGTTATTAAGGGTGTACAGGAGGGTGACGAAGGAAGATACATTTGTCAAGTCATACCACAAGACACTATTGACAGAACAAAAGAGATCAACATTCGAGTTCTTGGTAAGTTGGCCATATTCCAGTGTTTGTCGATGTTAAATAAACAATTCATAAATAAACTATTTCATCTGAATCGCTGAAGATTTTGTACCAAATTACTATTAGCAGGCTTAAAAAGGGTATTTTGTTCAACGATCATTTGGGACATTTTAAGTTGGCTTCGTACAATACTTATGAATCTTTAGAATCCAGTATTGTGGTTATTCAGGCAGCATTTCACTGCACTTTATACAGGGAATCTTATCAATTGAAAAGCTTTGAAAAATCTCTATATGTAATTTAAATTTAAGGTTATATGTAAATGGAATGCATCAGCAGTACTGCCTCTCTCATTGGATTTTGAAACATATATGTTTGTGCATTCCACAGCATTTATCTTTTCGACTTCGCTTCCAGGGGAGTCCTTCCCAGCCACCACAAGCGAGGCAAATTTTACGACAAGTTTCCTGCGAGGACGCAGAAAGACGCTACCGTGTCAGTGCGCGTCACAGTCAGCCGACGCACCATCCGTAGTGTATTGGTCAACAGGAGAGGGCGTCACTACAGATACAGAGATCATTGGTGCACGTTTCTCTGATGGCACCACCCTGCAGATCCAACATGGCGCTGATTACAGCATTGGTAGCGATGCTTCACTTACAGTCAACTCCCTGACTGATGTACATGATAACCACCGATTCTGGTGTCATGTATTCCAGTCAGGTGGGACTCTGAGAAATTGTGTCAACGATGTAAATATATCAGGTAGTGCAGTTAACTAACCAAAGATATGGTCTAGTTTAGTTGAATTCTGAATTGACCCGTCATCCTTACAAATGTAATTCATCGACTGTACTACTGTATTCTGTATTTTACTCTTTCTTTAACACAGATGAGCAGCCGCGCGACAACAATGCCTTGAAGGCGTCTGAGATATCTTACTACCTCCGAAAGGACATGAAGCAAGTACTCCCTTGCATCAGTTGGACAGCCGGTGTCACTGCCTGTGTGGTTGAGTGGATTAAGCTCGACAACTCAGACCGACAAGTAGTCATCTATAACTTGTCGACTGGTGTCATTGACTCTAGTCCTGCATTTGATCTAGCGAGTGACTTTGGTCTGGTTATTCAATCAGCTAATGATAACCACGCCGGAGAATATCAGTGTAGCGTGGGAGAAAGAAGCAAGACAGTAATTGAAGTCCGAGTGATAGGTATAGCAGGAGACTTGATCGCCTCTTTAAAGTCACGTTTTAGAGCTTTGGGCTCACAGTTGCAAAGATATTTTTAAAATGCTTAAAGCGAAGGATTTTTTTTCTTCAGCTGGGTCTTTCGTCCCAGTTGGCTTTGTTTCTCACTTTCTTTGTGCGGCATTTTTGCGTCTTTGATTTTTCTCCTTTCGCTCGCATTTCGTGGCAGGAGATCAGTTCCCACTGGACAACGGCAGTGCTATAGAAGGCGACCGGGTGACCTTTAGACCTGAGACGAGAATCACTCTTCAATGCCCAGCTCTCTCAGACATCTCTACGACAAGGGCCACTTTGGTTTGGTCCTTTGGATTACCGGACGATCGGTCAACCACGGTGATTGGTACCTTCAATCTACCAGATGGTTCTCACACGATGGACAGTTTTAAAGACAACAGTTGTCTCAATATATCAACGGAAGGATCTCTGCTGCTGAACAACTGTTCCCAAGATGGTGACGTCAGATACTGGTGCCACGCCTTCCCTGCAAATGGCGATCTGATCAGGTCATACATTTTGGTTGCAGGTAAAATTCACTGTAATATTCACTGTAGGTCACACACCTAGAGGGCATATAGCTATCGCTTTGTGGGGGGGGCACCCGCCTTCCGTGTGTATCAAATGCTGGCACCATGTGTCTGTCAAAATTATACGAACGTCCAGAAGTACAATTATCAAAAAGAAATTGTTTATAGGAAGGTAAGCATTTCCTTTAGAAATACTGCCTAAACAAACCAAAAAAAGTGTCACAGAACAAACATTTTTACAAGTATATATTTTTTAACTTTAAATAATTAAAGAAACACTGACGAACACCACTGAGAGAGATAATCAACTGATAGTTTCTTTTTGCAAAGAACAGTTTATTTTGTGACGTCGGAAACGTTACTGCCCCAACCTCGCTTTTCGGTTTGAATACTGGCATATTGCAACAAACGGTTTCCTGAAACTGAGGTGTACAGATGTTTAATTAAATTATAATCTCCAGCAGAATCATGCTGAACAATCCGTCAATATGAGTGTTCCCACAAGGTGTTTGCGGTTACTTTTTACATCTCAGTGTCAGACGGTGAATTTGAAACATCCCTCGCCCTCGTCATTACTCTGGCCATCATTCTAGTCATCTGCCTGGTTGCTGCTCTTGCTATCATTGTTTTCCTTACCTGGAGGCAACGCTCCAAGTCACCGCATCACTAAGATGACAAGGAGAGAGGTGACTACAAAAGACTTGACAAGCAAGGTAAGTGACGTAATAAGATGATCATTTGCAGCAACCCGGTGATCCATTTCCCAGTGTTTGACATATTCAAATTCCTGAGGTAATTTCGTACATCTTGATTTACAGTCATTATAGTTCAGACTAATTTACGCTGACATGTTTGGAGTGTTTTCGATAAACATTACAGTATAACACTGGTCCGGTTCTTTTATCGTGGCATGCAAGTGATATGAGTTGACAATTCATACTTAAATTTTTCACAGATTCTATCAAAGAGTTGGACGTGAAGACGCTTGCCACCAAGGTCAAAAGTTTTGTGATCAAGAAGTTCGGCACGATTCCTGTCACACCGTGGACTGACGGCGATCTCGCATGCTCTGCACCAATAGATACAGTTTACCAACCCTTGAGGATTTTCATCAACGCCTACGTTGGAGGTAGTTGCATAAAATATCAGTTAGATTCAGAGTCGCATATCTTCAGTGATGGCATTTCAGAATTGGCAAATGAGCATGTTATCGTACAGGGCAGGGCAGGAAGTGGTAAGACTACCTGTCTGTACAGGTTACTGTATGACTGGGCCAATGGAAGGGAACATGCCGTTTTTGGTTCCGACAGGATGGTTTTTCTGTTCACTGCCAAAACATTTATTCGTGCCAGATCAATCGGCGAAGCAGTTGTTGAAAACATGCTTCAAAGATACGCAAACATTTCCGCAGTATCCATTGATAATTACTACTCAAAAGACAAAAGCAAACTGGCAATTTTGATCGACGGTTGCAATGACAAAGAAGACATTGACAGCGTCATGGAAATACTGACACACCAAGACCTTCTTGACTGTCAGTTAGTGTTGACCACAAGACAAGCAGAGCTTGCCGAGGTTGCGTCAAAAAAACATAACATGCGCCATGTCACAATTATTGGGTTTACGCTCAAAAGTGCCATTGATTATGTTAATGCCGTGTTGGATACTGTTGACGAAAGAAACGAAGCTACCCCTGAGCACAAACCGGAAAAAACTAAAACCAAAGAACCGGGTTCCGTTGATGTCCCGCAAAATAAACAATCAGAGTCACAAGAGCGGGAAGAATCCGTTCCTCTTAGACAAGAGAAGGCCACACCCACTGAAGAAAAGGCGGAAACTGCCCAGACGCAAAGCCCTAAAAAGAAACGAAACCTTCACAAATACTTAAAGGAAGACATTCTTCCACCGGTCATTTCAAGCCTTCCGGCTGTACTGACAGCTCTTTGTCAGATGTCGATCTGGACAAAGGGAGATGCCTTTAAACCTGACGTTACCATGGCGGATTTGATTATTAGATTGGTCAAATGCTTGTTTGACAAAAATGCTCATGCTAAAGGAAATGATACCCGAGTTGCAATAACTCAGGCTCGATCAGTTAATCAAAGATCAGCTTAACGTACTTGCAGAACTTGGTAGGATGGCTCATCCAAGACTGGTCGAAAGTTTTAAAACTCTTACAGACTTTGACAAAGAAGAGTTCTTAAAATCGTCTGAAAAGGGAGAAGAAGTTCTAAAAGTTGCAAGTCAAATCGGACTTCTTTGTCACTTGAAAGTTGAATCCAAGAACGATTCTATACAGCAAACTACGGAGGCTGTTTTATTGCAAGTGTCAGAAGTAGAGGTAAGGAAGGGGTGCCTTTGTTGCCTGCAAAAGCGTCACAGTGAAACCGATCAAGAATTGCAGCCGACAGCGGAGTTAACTCCATTGAATGAACCTCAAGATGATAGGTATTGTTTTGTCTTGGAGATTCTCCATGATTTGTGTGTTGCTATGTTCTTGGCCCAGTCTGTTAATAAAGTGAACGAATTATTTGTAATTGCAAGTATTGGTGAACAACAATACATGGAAAGGTTTGCCTATATTTTGCACTTTGCCCTCCAGTACAAACAATTTGACAGGGATACCGTTGTCAAACATTTGGCAAAAATGATCGAAGGGGAGCAAGCTAGACCCAACCGAGGTAGTCCGTTACAAGTAGCACCGCGATTGCAGAAGCTCGTAGAAGTGTCCCTGCAGGCAAATTTCGAAGGGAAGTGTAAGGGAGCCATAAACAAAAAACTTAAGGGGGTCTTCAGAGAAGGAAGGGTTCGCTTAATTGGAATCTCGAGTTACAAGCTGAGATTGTTGGCGTACCTCTTCGAGCATGCAACACCAGAAAATGGCAGCAAGCTGAATGCAACGTCTGTGGAGTTGTTCCGAATTGGTAAAAATGAGTGGTCGGAGATTCAAGAATGTATTAAATCTTCTAAATCCAAAGAAAAAATAAAAAAACTAGCAGACATGCAGACGGACAAAGAGACCTCTTTGGTCACGACCACCCTTCAGACTGATCAAGAAAACAAACCCGTTGCTGAAGTTAACCAATCCGGACCTGATAAATACCGGTCCCTGGAAGCACAGACGGGAAGTAAACAACGAGACCCCGAGGCACCTGCAAGACATTCTGACACAGGGAATGACGAATCACTTCCAACAGAACTATCACCTGAAGACACCACCTCAACAAATGGAGATGAGAACTGTGACGATAAAAATCGTCAGTCATCTGATGTGGATGTTGCATCGTATGAGGTAAATGACGGTACGAAGGAACTGGCTTTACTCAAAAGCCTGCGTGAGAGAATAGAATCTACAAACCCAGACATGCCTACGTTTCCCGCTGAGCAGTCTGATGGCAGTGTTCTTCACACGGTGCAGTCGATGTGTCTGCAAGAGCTTGTTGAGTCACAGGGTGGTGAGTGCCACACTTCGGGTGCGTCGAGAGACTTAGCTCGTTACCTTCCTCGTCTGGAAATGCTTGAAAGTCTCGTTCTTGTTGGGACTATTTTCAGTTCTGACGCGATTTGTGATTTTGCGAAAGGTGCACACCAACTCAAGAACCTGAAGAAGTTGGATCTTCGTCTGAATAAGCTGTTTGATGACAGAGCCTTCGTAGCGGTAACAAATCTGCCTCTACGTGATTGCCCAAAGTTGTCTGACCTTCGACTGTCTCTGTACAAAGTAACTATCGCTGGGTTCGATGAAGTCAAGAAGGAAATGGACAAGAATAAAGGATGGCCTTGGGGAAAACTGGAGACACTGTATCTGCTGCATGGATCACCTGCTGAGAAATTGCTGGGATTTCTTTCGGACAGTTTAAAGTATTTTCATTTTGTCAAACGTTTTCATCTTTCTGCTACTAATCAGAACGAAAACATACAAGAGGATATCCTGCAAGGGTTTGTGAAAAATATGACAACTGAAAAGATCATGCCAAATTGCAAAGTCCTCTCAATCAAAAACATGGAAGCAGTAAAAGAAAGATTGGCGTCTTTGAAACTTCCCAAAAAGAAAGGGTTCGGTCTACAGTTGAAACAACTTGGGACTGACTTAGGACTTAAAGGAACAAGTGGCAGAGGCGATTCAGACACCAAACAGAAAGCACAAGGTGACACTGCCATGCAAAACATGGTAAACAGCGCAGAGGACGAAGCCGAAAAGAAGAAAGGATTTGAAAATACAGTAAAACAAAGTGAGACTACCGTTGACTTAAGCACGCCAAATGATGCCGCCAAAAAGGCGGACGAAACCAAAGAGGAGGCAGGTAGTGGAAACACCGTAGGGCAAAGAGTGGCAAGCGGCTCTTCCAATGGCGGGACAGACACAGGAGAATCAGTCGGTGGTAGAGCCACTGGGAAAACACCGACAGACGGCGTTGGCGATCCGGTTGTAGACACACAGGGAGACACTGTTGGCAAGACTGCTTCTAGACAAAAAATGGAAAACGAATCCGCCCATCCAGCTGCAGACTGCACAAGTAATACAATTGGCAAGACAGCCGACACCCAAATAAAGCAAAGCAACGACGGCGATGCTATGGCAGACAATGCAGGGGTCGATGAAACGACTAAGGCCCAAGTCAGGGCGATGTTTATGCTCTAGTATAGACAGTTCTCTCGTCGGGATGCCCAGCAAGTGGGTGAGTCAAGGACATGAATTATTCATGAGGCCATATTGCTCAACTGAACTCCGTTGACCCAGCACATTCCGCCTACGCGCAGTTTATGGGGAGGTGTGTGTGTGAACCGTGACCGAGATCTGATGATCACACCTTCCGATCATTCTACTGGCGCAATTTTGATAAATGCAAACAGCCAGCATCCACTATTATTCATGTCAGAAAATCAACTATCATGAAATACTAAAAATTCAGTTGTGCATAATTTCTTTGCCTGTATTGTTAACTAAGTGATGTTTCACTCGGTTGCAGTACACTGTGAATGGTATACATGATGTGTGTGCATGTAAAGTGTTTCTTGGCTTGGCTTCGCGAACGAAGATCATAAAGGTAGTAGCCCACGTCCATAGCAAGCCTTCCCCGATGAGGCCGATGCGGGATCGGCAGGGCTAGCGGCAGTGGCAGCAAAAAGATCTGGCCGGGGTTTAGTGCTACATCTACATGTATATGCTACAGCAAAGGACACGTATAGACAAACTCCATCACGCTCCAATACCATTTGCATTTAATGAAGTGCTCCCTGTAGTAGAAGCTGTTGTCAAGGATCGGCTTAAGAATTCATGCATTCTTTACTCTTCAAATCGGACTTTTTCTGATATGCACAATTGTTAAAAATCTTTCTACCGACTTTGTGAGTGTCAAAATTGGATCATATACCCAGGAGTCGAACTTGATCATGTGCATATATAAACTATTGAGAAACTGGTAAGGGCACTAAATTTCAAGAGGAAGTATTATATTCTTTTCTCAGCATATAATACGAAACATTCACAGGATAAAACTTCAAGTGATCGGGTTGCAGTCACGGTACACACAGATACTGTATGTGTGTACAGGCGGTACGTATGCTGAGTCATTGGAGTTCAGTTGATTAAGAAGTAGGCCTCATAAATAATTCATATTATTTTGACTAACCCCCCTACGGAAAAAAATAAATTATTGCCCGGCATGGTTGAAAAATACTCTGACAAAAGTAGTTTTTCGTGCCACCTGCTATATCCAATTTCCTAAATCCGCTGAAACATATTTGGTGGAATAATTGTTGAATGGTAAATCAGATCGAGGTCTTGGGCTTAATTTCACTGTACAGTTTGCCTAATATTTGCAGTTTTTCATCAGAGTCGTGGTATCCATATACGCATTAATCTTTTAGAACGGAGTCATATGATTATTTTGCAGTGACACAAACAAAAATATAGAGCAAGGTTGGGGCTGTAATTCCTTTTCAAAGTGTGGCGAAAAAAGTTTTGAAGTCACAAAGTGACTGTAACTGTAACTTTAACGTAAGAATTGTGTACAGGTAATATTGACTGAACTGAATCAAAGCGTGTGTTTTAAATTGAACAGTTTATTGTATATTGAGCAACAATCACAGCCCACTAACTTTAATTCGGTCATCCTGGCAGGGGTAATAGAAAGGACACTATTAGGAATTGAAATACGCACACACCGGTAATGAACAGATATTTTCAGACTTTCAACTACTAAAAGCACTTATCATCACTCAAAAAGAGAAAACCTTTTAAAGCCATGAATATACAAATTCTCAATTTTTACTACAGATGTACATAAGAATCATGAACATCGACCATAATATATCGTATGGTACCCTGCCCCCCCTTTTCAAATTTGAATGGCCGGGCAAGTTGCCCCCCCACCTTTCCCAATCCCCCATTTCCTGCATAGATTTACGCCGCTGAATGTTTATCATACTTCAAAAGATATTCAAGGAGAGAAACAGTGGACGGATTAACAAACAGAAGCGCTGTGATCCTGCTGTGTGTCAATATTCTGACTTTATACAAGCGTTAATTGAAAATAATCCTTCCTTGACACGTTTGCTTTTCGTTATGACTAATGTAGCTGTTTTGATTTAGAGAATTTAGCAATTCTCGAGGATGAAACATTCTTGCAAAGCATAACACCAAATAAAAACAAGTTTGTGGACTTTTTACTCAGCTCCTGACGGAACAGCTTATATTGGTCCAAGATACGTAAACTTTTAAACCATTTAATTATTGTGCAGTCATTACAGTGAGTAAGATTGCCTGACTGAGTTTGCTGGTGCATAAAAGAGTTCAATTTTGATCATAAGTATGAATATTTAATGCGCTACAAACAAATGTTCAATTGTATAAATATCATTTCAAACGTAATTTTAAATATTGCACGAACATTTCAAAATGGTACATTTATTCTGTATTCAGTCACGAACATTTGACTTTGTATGACATAGCACTGTTGAAGAGAATAGTGGCGAGCTTTGGCTGTTTGGAATCTGTTTCATAAAATTGATATTTGATTAGTCTCCTTGAGCTCTGTAAGTAGAAATGTTCTAAGTACATGTATAAACTTAGATTTATTTGGTGTCGAGAACACTTCTTTGATTTTTAAAATGTTATTCTCTTTGTCTGCTTCATATATTTCTTGCCACAGTTATCCATGTGTCAAGGACTGCGTTGGTACACGTTAAGCACATGTACGTATGCATACTTATTGCTTGTACATCGATGTCTTGGACTATTCCTGTAAGAATTTTCAAATTGTACAAATTCTCTTTTCTTTTGCATCATACGGTCTCCTCTCAATGTTGAATTTTCATGTTGACAGTATATTGGCATTTTATCTTGAAGCGTTTCATTGTGCCACACCGACCAGGTCGGGGCTTTTGAAGTTTTGGTTGGTTTTATAAATACTCGTTTTACAAAATAGTGTCCACGGTTTTGCCGATTTCGTGAATTATTACGTTTATTACATTTTAACGAAATGAGAGCAACGTCATATGTGATTTGCTTCTACATGAAATACACATTTCAAAATAATATTTTCCCTAAAGCTTGCCTTCAACTAAGCCTGAAAGAAGCTCACTCATTAATTAAATGCTAAGACTGTCAGTGTATCGAAATTACGAACGATTGAAATTTATATTTGAAAGGAAGAGCTGGAGATTAATAACATGCTTCAAATGTGTATTAATTTCTTGTCGCTTGCAATAAAACCTGCAATATGATCATGCGGCCAAGAAAAAAAAGATTTTTTTCCTTTGTTCTTTTATACAGCAGTAACACTGTAGATTACTGTGCCTGTATTGTGTATTGTAGGCCCTAATGTTAGACATCCTTGATGTAAAACAGCATCCAGAGGGAACCATGAGTGTATAGCCTTCTTCCAGTGTTGGTATAACGATATTTACCCCTTGGCACAACATACACCAATGTCATTCTCAAGAATAACTGAAATGCAATGAAGTTTTCTCAGAAGCATATCTGAACTCTTCTACAATGTATAAAGACTTTGTGGAATCTTATTTCGAGTAAGGTGAACTGCAACATCCACTTTACATTCAAAATTAACCAAGAATTTCCGGACAAGTGACGAAGCTTTTGCCTAGATGTAAATCGAGGACCTGAAGACACTGTTTATTATGCACATATTCATGGTCAAACTGGGAACTCCAAATTTGTTATAAATTGAAAACATTTCTGCTTGCTGGCTTATTTGCATTATACTTCCACAACTATAAATTGCCAAAGGAAATGAAATCTACAATAGCAGTGTTCAAAAGATCTAGAAATTCTTTGCGCATAAATTACACACAGATTCACCGCCTGGGGTGACCCATAGTTTTGCTCATGGATATGGAAATTTACATTCGCATAAAAAACATGAAAGCAAGAAAAAATGGGTTAATAATATAAAAACAATAATTCAGAACTGGGTTAGATGAATTTAAAAGGTGCGATGGGGGGGTAGTAACATTGAATAAAAAATTCTATTCCATTGTCCCTTTAAATTAGAAGTGCGGGTATCAATATGAAAATAATACTGGTTACTACTGGGGCTACAATGATAATAATATTTCAAAATGAGTGCGATCCAGGGTCATGGCACTGCAACGGCAGCAGCAATAAGGCCAGTCTAGTACGACGAGGGTCAGGGGTCACGTCTAAATACACGGCCAATGTTTACAATACAGCAATGCAATGTTTATTTACACAAACCATGAATGCAAACGTACATGTATATTGTCAAACACGTTCTTTGGGAACCCAAGGCCCGAGCGAGGTGATGAAGAATAGACCTTTTCACTAAATTCATTATTATGCACGCATGCGCACAAACGGCCTTGGTGGCAAGAAGTGTGAGCCGTCCATTGAAAATGTACGGGGTGCGACTTTGACGGTAATTTTCTCTCAGGTTTCCTGACTTTGTTCATTTTTTTCTTCAGAAAATCCAATTAAGGCTTATTTAGATGGGAAGCAACCTTTTTGTTGCTTTTTCCGCCAAAGGCTATATTCTTTGTATCAAGGATTCAAGGCCGTGGTTACATTAACTACAAGCAACACTCCTCTTTAGAAAATGAAACTGCCACGTGAACATTAGCAAACCGGATGATGGCATTAGGACATAGCCATTGTGACATGCATTTGAAATAAGTGATTTGTTTTTCTTTCGGTTATTGGGACTGCCGATTTACTTTGAATAGCGTTAGTAACGTCAATACAAACTGCTGATTGGCTGACTGCCAGCGCGCAAACGAGGTCCCTAAACTATCTTCCCAGATCAAGCTGTTTCACACCATGAATTTCAGCACCATGAATTTGCAGTTAATTTGCAGTTTCACTGTGAAATTGTTTTTCACTGCAACTTCATGGCAGTTCACATGGTGAAAACACCGTGAAAAAATCCCGGTTGTGATCCCTTGCCGACACCTTAAGGTCAAGTGAAAATGCACTGAGCCCATCTAGGGGCGCCTTCCTCATTAACTTTGCGGTGGGGCTAATCCTTTAAATGCTTTACGGACCCATTATCTGAATCCCTCATAAAAAAGTACCATTACCTGTCTTCTTACTGTGGTGGTGACAGGTGTAAATGTACTCTGAACACCCCAATCACAATGTTCGCATCCTTGCAATGTACATGTAACCCCGGCTAGGTTGTTCATACACTACATCATGTCCTGTAGCTGAATGAGAACATTGTAGGGACTTCAGCAAAACGACTCCCCACGAATTATGTCACCTCACAGAAACATTTATTTCAATTTTCTGGCATATCTGTGATTTATATTTAATTTGCTTGAGTAGAGTTATACTCATGAATATTCTGGAAATTCATAATTCCCATGGCCATTTATGATTACTCATCGACAATTAAACAACAGTCAGCACCGAGTGCACACTGTTATGCATGATGTTGGAGCAGAAAACACTAGTGCCAAAAAGAATGTTGAAATTTAGGGGAAGACGCGGACTAGTGAAAATTCTGCTTATGGAGTAGTAAAAAGCCATCACTGCTGGTCCGGCTGGCAAGTGAGAAAAACGTAACGGGCAAACCCTGCCCATGCACGATGTCATATGTACACTGCGCTTGCTGGATTGGACAATGATGTACACGCCGTTGCTATCCTCGCTCGCTCTGATGCTACATTGTCGGCTTTGTTATTCCACCACTTTGTATACAGTTTCACAGTCTTTTGGCAATTCCATAATTCGGTGTGGTAACTTCACCACTCAATATGCCTTTTGCCCACAAAAGTTGGAAATATTCATATGTCTTCTGGTATGTGGTCGGGGGGGGGTGTTGTGACATCTAACACCAAGTTTCGTGGAATTTTATGAATCATGTCACATTTTAGGGCTGAAAAAAAAGACTTGTGTCCTTCCTCCATGGTTCTACATAAGCAAAATGTGCTTATCAACTTTTCAGCTGCATCCGGCAAATTTGAGCCATCATACGTGTATCCATCTCTTCTCACAGCTCAAAAAAGGAAAAATCAATCCTGTCTTTCCTAGGAAAGACAGGATCCTGTCTTCACAAAACACCTGCTTTACATTCACAACATGTGGAAAGAAAGTTTTGTGGTTTTCACAAGTTCCCTTCGCATGTCGCTATCACGGTTTCGAAAACACGCACGCAATATTACTTCATGCAAGGTTTCCGCTGGTTCCCGCTGCGCCGTGCTACTGTCAAAAAGGTGTGATGGCAACGCGGCAACCAGTCCATGCATTAAAATAGCGTTGTGCAATTCGCTGTACACACACACAAAACTCTACGTGGCTGCACATAGAAAAATGATGTCGCAGGAAGTACAAGTTACGTGTACTTCCCAGAACTTGATTAGTTGGATATATAAAATGTACGTATTTTTCATATGCAGCAAGGTATGAGACGGAGAGAACCGCCCCTGCTTTGTGTTAGTCATTGTCTCGCAGGAATCTGGGGAATTCCTTTCAGACATCTTGGGGGGGGGGGTGTGTTAAGTAACAATAGTATGGAATGTGTATAGGGATTGGACATGTTGGGGGGTACCCCTCGGTCTCATTTCTTGCTGGGTATAGTATTTTTTGTGTTCACAAATTTAATTTGAGGTTACATATATGTTGCTTGATCATCCTGAGGTGCAACACGACACGACCTCACTAAAGGTTTCGTTGGTGTCCGTGGGAGAGGACGTTAAACTGGCATTGGATGAAATTTCAGGCTATTCATGGTGAGAAAGACAGCAATAGATGGAAAGGCTTGCGGTAGCACCATGCGAAGGAATATATAGAAACTGGGAAGGAATATAATTAAAGAGTGTGAGCCGTATGCACGACTGTCGACCATGAAATGAACAGTCGCGCTGCTCGCTAGCTACGGTGTTTACATGTATCGCTTGCAACCGCTGTTGAAATGCGCCCTGTAAATGTGAAGGAGCATCAAAATTACACTTGTGGGGTCTCGTATTACTCACCAAAATGGGTGCAGACTCGTTCTCTGGTGTTAAGTAGGCATGGATTACTAAAACGGAATGTCGTAAAGGTCGCTCAAACAAATGCAAATGACGTTTTACACTGTAGTTTTGAATTTGTTGGGGAGGTGGTGTTTTTACCAATTCAAGTTCATGGGGTACATGCAGTGCTTAAAACTTATTAATTCATCCTGGGAGATGCTACTCGTAAAGTAAATGTTACCAACGTAAATGAATAATTCACTTTAAACATATTACAATAGTTTCTTATATTGTAATGAACTTTTTTCAGAGGTAAAGATAATTAATCCAAGGACTGATCGAAGCACCATGCAGTCCGGGCCGCGACAGCATTCATGTGTACACAACGTCATAAGTGAGAAACATTTCTGATGCCATCTTGCTTATTTACGCACTTTCAGCTTGGATCCGTACAAGAAGTTCTTGGCTCAGCTACGATTGCTTCTTGCTCACGAACGGTGCTTCCGGAAACCTGTAGCGAAGTGTTTTCAAATGTTTTCAATATTTTTTTAATGCGGGAAGTGAAACCAGGAAATTTACTCACGTTTTTTTTCCATGACCTGCACAATTTTCATATGACAAAATCGATATGAGTAAATGCAATATTGTAAATAGATAATTCCAGCAGCAGGCTGACTGGCAGCCATAATGCCAGTTTCGAACTTGTTTGAAGGAGACATGAGGATCTTCAGCATTTTTGCTTTGACTGCGCTGGCATTGCCGTTAGTGAGAGGTAAGACTGGAAATAACATTCCCTTGATGTATTAGATGAGCAACACAATTTTTGCACATGTAGAAATATATTTCAGCGCGAAAATATTGACTATTGCGAGCATTAGTATGTCAGCGGGTTGCCACCAATCACTGGTAGAATAAAACAAAGTTAAATAAACAATTTCCTGACAGATTAAAAACATGTATTTAAGCCGGTTCATACCTCAGGCAAATGCAGAAGCGAAGTGAATTTAACGTCAAGAAAAAATTGCAGCGAAATTTCGCTAGAGTTGAATGTTCAGTTGTAATGTATTCGCAACGCGAATATTATATGCAATGTCACAAATTCGCGTTGTATTTTTTTTTGTTAGAACTGTTAGAGATGTTAACTACAGGCACTGGTGCTTGTAGTTCGATTAAACAGAAAGGTACATTAAAAAAAATTAAATCTCTTGTAACGCTTAGGAATTTTTTTTCGCCCTGAGCGTATGCCTAAGTGCGCAAAAAAGCAGCAACCCACATTATATGTTTGGCTGGCCACTAAGCTCGATTATCACAGAGTTGGGTTTTTGCATAGTTTCCTAATAGTGAAGTATTTTTTTCTGAAGGTGAGGTGAACAGCTGTGATGCAACCATTGGGATCACGCAAGGTCCGGATATCTTTGTCCGCATCGGTGACAATGTGACCCTAACCTGTGAGGTAGTGGGTAACGAGGAAATGAGTGGTACAAAAATACGATGGAAGCACCCGGGGAGGATATTGACAGGCGGGAGCTCCTGCATTTACAATCACAGTTCTGTACCTTCTACTTGCAATCATACCGTCATTGATGCCGACTTGTTGTCCAAAGGCCTTTATACTTGCAGGGTACAAGTACAAGGAGGCGTTTGTTCCAGCAGTGCTAATTTAACAAGTGAGTTGTAACCGTGAACATGCTTCTATATACAAACATACATTAATTTAAACCGATAATGTTGCTTCCTTTGTGTTATGTGCAAACTTTAAGCAAGCACCAATTATTGAGTCGCTAGTTTTCACCATGGGCGTAAATCCCTGGGGAACGGGAGAAAATATATCCCCCCACGTTTTAGGTGGGGAATGGGTGATTGAATCACCCCCACACTGCCTCACGCACGCTTTTTGTTATGAGCTAAAAAAAAGTTGAACGGATTTTGAAAAGATTTCAGTATTTCCCAAAGGGTAAACTCTTTGCAATATTACTAAAAAGGGAAAGCAATTTTAAAAGTCATAAATACATGTGTACCATTTTGATGTAAGATTCTGCATGAATTTGATACACATCACAGATGTACATCTTTATCATGAGCATTGCCCCCTTTATAGTGACCCGGCAGGTCAGCCCCCCACCTTTCTCCCCCCTCCCCCTATATTTCCAACACAGATTTACGACACTAGTTTTATCCCTTCTAACGCTATTTCCAAATCACAAAACGCCCACTGAATCTGTTATTATGCAACGCATAAAATGGAAACTATTTTGGCTCTTGAATTCAGTTATTCCTATTCCTATGGTGCGTGTCTCTGACCCATCGACCGGTGCGCTCCTCGATGACCCGAGATATGGTCCGGTGGTTGTGCAGTCGGGTACCACACGTCTCTTCGAATGCTTTATTCAGGATGCTAGACCTGATACCTATAACATCACGTGGAACATCGCAAATTGGACAGAAATGGGCACCGCTGTGGTCGAGTCACCGTTCGGTGGAGGGTTGGTCAATGTGAGCAGCTTTCTCCTCGTGAAACATCCGGGTGACAAGACCCGGGAAAGTAACCTGACATGTACAGCAACAGACATCCACAACGGCAAATCTTGGAACAGCACGTCATTCAAGATAACATTTTGCAGAGGTGAGCTTTCACTAAAAGTTAAAATCCATCTTCTTCCTAATTATATATTCCATTCTAAAGAAAGATGTATACTTTGACAAAACGGTGAAAGGCACCAGTGAAAAATATTGAATATGTCGGCTGTGGCCTAATATAACGAGGGCTTCCATGATCTTGACTTAAATAGAGGTGGACTGCTACGTGTACATATAGAGCAACGCTTTCAGAAATTTCATTGACTAGTGCAATGAATGAATATTGTCAAAGTTTGCTTTTATTTTGAAGGACTGATGCGCAGAAGGAATTAATTTGCTCAGGAATTATGTACATGTATGTGTTGTTGTTGTTGCTGCTGTTATTGCTTCATGGTCTCCCTATAAATTAGCGTCTGAGGTTTTTTTCACCTGTTACATCTGACATATGGTTTGGTAAGTTCATAACATCGTCTCACATTTCCAAGAGTTAAGAATTCATGCAAATTATACTTGCCGAACAAATAGAAATGGTTTGAAAATAATTTCAGTGTCAGGTCAGGTCTGGACAGGTGTAACAATTGCAAGGACACAAAAAGGTCACACTTTGAAGCCTAAATTTGTAGAAACACTGATGTTTTAGATTATCGACGTGTGACAAAGAGACGTAGCTTGGTGCACCCGATCTGACTACCTAACGCTACTTATAAGTGAGGCCTGTGCAGCAAAATAGCCACGCTCTAACTGTGATGCTAATATATTATCGTATGATGCAACACAGTGGGCAAACTTATAAGTGAGACTTGTTATAGCCTTTTTCTTGCAAATTTTCTTGACGGTGACTAGCCTCACTTATAAGTGTGCCACTGTATTGCATCATAGCATCACAGTTCTTGCAGGCTATTTTGCTGCACTGACCTCACTTGTAAGTAACAGTGGGTAGTCGGATCGGGTGCCTTGGTCCAGTTTCAGTGAGGTACACTGATGGATTTATTTCGACAGACAATCAGCAGTTTGTGTCAGTATAGTTCTACACGATGCCGCCCAAATCTTCAAATGCTAAAAATTTGCATTTGGAACCCTAAGGTTGAGTGAGAATTTGGGTAGGCCTATTTGCCAATATGCATACATGAGTTATAGGGCCAAACGCAGGGAGGATGGATTGAGTGAAGGGCGTGTCCATATTCCTCATGTAATCGCAAACAGGGCGTTCGGTGACCAAGTGATAACATCACGTGCGGATGTAGGAATATTCCTGGGTAAATAATCAGTGTAATTACGTGCCTTTCCTGTAGGGTCTGGGTACGAGAATACAGTGACCGGAGTTCTCATTAGTCTTTGCGTGGCTGCGACGATCGCAGCTGTCATCGCCGAGATCGTCATTTACAAGCACTATAACGGATAAATCTGACGGGAAGAGGAGCATAGTCGCTTTCAGTTAAATTGCAGTAAATTTCCACTCTATGTGGAACATTAATGGACAAGCCTAATATATTTAAAAATGCTAAGAACTCCTCCACGGAACCTATCTGAATAAACCTCCCGAAGCAACGTACCACATGCTAAGTAAGATTTGAAGCTTTGCATGGCGGAAGTACATAGGATGTAGGTTTGCGGGTACACCAAGTAAAAAATTCTCTTTTGGGAAGAGGTGTGGTTCTGAGAAGAACCGGTGAGTGTTCAACTCACCGGTTCTTCTCAGAACCACACCTCTTCCCAAAAGAGAATTTTTTTTTACATGGTGTACCCGCAAACCTACATCCTATGTACCACATGCTGTAACCGTGTTAACTGGAATTATTCGTCCCAAAGCACGGCGCCACCGCGGTGTAAAAAGTTTAAAAGGTTCGCAGCTGTGGCTACTATAAATCTCTCAAATTGTAGGTACGGAGTGAAGCAGAATTAAGTGCCAAATATCACAACTTAATACAATGTTAATGGAGCAATATAAATACAGATGGTAACAGATGAGGGTACAAGGAAAAAGCCCAATCTTACACGAGGTCTGGATCCCTTTTTGTAAAACACAAATAACTGAAGAACCTATCAAAAAGTGTAATTCTACTCATCAATACTTATCAATAAATTAAATGAAGCCAAAGGTCGGAAAGTAAAGGTTTGTAAAAGGAACCTGATTTACAAAAGATTTGAGTAAGTCAGGGTGTAGCTTTTTTACCTGAGTGTCACTTAGATATTTAGGCTTTAAGTAATACTAAAAACAAGCAGATTTTTGATATTGGCCTATGTTTTAAATCCATGCACAATTCAAAAGAAGGTTACAAGGGTCAGGTGGTTCTAAAAAGAGACGGAGAAAGCGAAAATTAATGTCTACTGTTTTTATGAATAATGTCCCAGAAATACCAATGACGATTTCAAATGCTGATTTTGCTCTCGTGACTTCTCATATTCCGCACAAAGAAGGAGCATCTATTGTTCGACCGGTTACATTAGAACTTAAACATAAGGATTTCCAGATGGTGTTTGTATAGTTTTAAAGCTATTCAGTGTCTTACACTCTGTGAAAGTGGTGAAGTGTGCTCTCTGAAACCGGAATTTGTAATCACCTTTTCCGGTACTCAGGATTCAGGAATCTTGGATGCTAGATTCGTACTAATGTTTATAAGGAATTCTTCAAAATGGTCGTTGATTTCTCTTGTAACTGTTGTAGTATAGTTTTTATATACAAGATGGTTTAGTGCGTAAGTTTGTGCCCTTTTTCTTTCTTCAGGCTACATTCCTGAGTCGTCTAATAATGAATAAACCATAGTCGCAAAGTGGACAGAATGGTTTACTTCTGTGTCAAACAAAGTGTTCCCTTTAACTTCTTACCTGATCCTTGCCATTTCGCACATATGCATTCATTTATAGGAATTATTGTGAAACAGCATTGTTGGGAACAGCATGACATTATGTTAAGCTTTTATAAACACTTACCGCCATCTTGCATAGGCGGCCAAAGTTTGGATTCCATTTTGCTTGGCAACGATGTCTTAAAATACACATTTTACTTTGTTACTGCTGTAAGTGCTATAATTGGCAAGATTTGCAGTATATGTATTACATAACAGAAATATGAATTATCTAGGGCTTTGTTTTTTGCAAGGGATTGTTGTAAGATTTTTTTTTTTTTAATTTAATGTTTGTCTGTTTTGGGTTTGCTTTAACCCCTTGGGTTTTAATGGAATGTTCTTTCTCCCCCTTCCAATTTAAGTAGACCAGGCCGTGAGTCTTCTTCAGGAACCTTCTCATTGTATACACCCCTCCAGTTGGAGTCCTTCCATGCAGGTCTTTTGTATAGTGTAACTAGCTTTCTTTCACTGATAGAGAAGTATTGTTTAGAGCTGAATTAGAGAAGGGAGTCCACGATTTTTCCTCTCTCCAGATATGTTGAGCAATCAACCAGTATTGAAGGTGGACCTGTGTCTGTGTCTTTTTCCTTAGTAAATTAGGTTAGCCAGGTTCTGGCAAAAAGCTGCTCTTTTATTATTTAAAATTAGCTTGAGCTTGTTGGAGTGAAGGGTAAAATGGAAGTGATGAGGAAAGTACCATAGCTAGGCTGAGAGTCAGAATGCCAGATGATTCCGCTATGTCAGCATGACATTTGAGTAGCTCCAAAAAGCGTTTTCTCATTTGCCACAAGACACAATTAGATGCGTTTTCGCCCAGTAGGCACAAATCCAGGTGCCTCATGCAAGAACTAACCTGCCACAGTTAGAACAGAACCGAGGAAAACCCAGATTTTGTTGTCAAGGCCAGCAGTGGAGCAGACCTCAACCATCTTACGTACATTCCACTGAAGAAACTCGTAAGTGTAAGTGTAAATACCCTATTTATTGATTATTTCCTAAGTTTATTGACAAGATGAAGCTCCTTTCCTTCACTGAAAATATCAATAGAATTTGTAGATGAAATTTGATTTGATTTTACAGTTATATTTGTCAAAGATGAAGGATTTAGCTGCGTTATTTAATCCAAAGCTATTGAGGATTATTTTGAAGTTTAAATTATAGTCCAATTTAGAAATGTAGTACTTGTACGGTTTGGCCATTTCTTTAAATTTAGATGGTCAGTGGTCACTCTTGATGTCAATCACAACTACCCTGCTACCCGTGATACCCGATGTCACAAATTGATTTGGATGACACAACGTCTACAAATACTCGAGTGCAGTGCTGAGAATTGAGCAAGCAAGAGTTGACACACTGCGGGACCCGGAACCTAACTATAAGGGATGTATACATTGAAACCTACATGTATTTCTAAATGAGAAAGAACAAAGCCTTGATACATTTTTATCACAACAAACTCTAATCTTCTGTGATTGTATTAAATGAGCCTGAAATGATTTGTAAAGGGTCGAATTGATTTGGTATTTCACTGATTGAATTTGAATTTGATTTTTTTTACTAATAAACTACGTTAAATCAGATAACTGAGAATCAGAAAACAAAGAGGCAATTTAAAAATTGTTTGTAAACTTCATTTTTGCCTGCAACTCGATGAAACCCTTGATTAAATCGTTTACATTTTATGCCTATGAATGAAGTTTTGTAACTAAAGCAGTTATAAACCAGAAAGGCAGAACACTTTAAAACTGAGAATTTTCCGCCTCATCCTTTTGGCAGTCACATTCTAACAATTGTAACAATTTCGAAGTAATTGTCTTGGCTTTGTACCTCTGGCCACGAGCAGAGTTTTGGCAACCCAGTACTGTTATAGTTCTAGAACCCTCGCCATACTTAACTGCCTGCCTTTAATCATGCTGCTGCTCTTACAATCGCTGCTGCCCTGGATCGCTATTAATTTTACATATTATTATAGACATAAGGCATTCACAGCAGTTTCACATTAATACTGGCACTTAAAGTTTAACCTCCCTTGATCCTCGAGAATGATACTCTTCGTCAAAAAGGGAAAACCTGAAGATTGTGACACACCATAACATCAACAAATGTATACAATTATAATACACCATGGTAAAGATTTATAAAGACAGACGTGAAAAAATGGCATTTGCTTGGCCAAATAATCATATTGCAGGTTTATTGTAAGTAAAAAGAAATTGGTGATCATTTTGAACAAGATTATGAACCTATAGCTCTTTCAAAAATTAAATTCAATCATTCGTATATATAGATTAACTTGAAATCTTGGCTTTCAATGAGCAAGCTTCCCCCGGCTTAGGCCTAGTTGCCAGCAGTATTCAGGGAAATGAGAATTTTTCAATATATATTTTTTATCTAAAAGCTAGCCAGATGGTGGGACTCTCATTTCATGAAATTGTACACGGATTTCCGAAACTGGCCAAAGTGGCAGATAGTGAAAGGGGTGTAAGAAGCCCACCCACACGGGGTCTGGGTTCCATTTGTGAAACATAAATAATTGCACTTCGGAGAACATATCAACAACAACAATTCTAACCACCAATAATTTATTAATAAATTAACTAAAACCCCAAAGCTGAAAGTAACAGTGAATGAAAAACATCTGATATGCAACATTTTGCACGACTGGAGTAGGTGGCCATGTCACAATGTAGCTTTGTTGTTTTTCATGGACGTCTATATATCATTAATATTTACCTCCAGGAACAGGTTTTGAGATATCATTCATATCCCTGCACAATTCGAAAGAAGGGCACAAGGGTTAGCTCTTCCTGGGACAGGGCACTCGGTGTCTGCTTTGTTTCATGAATAATATGGTTCCAGAATTATTAATGTGAAGTTCATTTGCTAAGAGTCCCCCCGAGCAAGGATCGTATATTGTTAGGAAACTGGTTACTTTCAAACTTAAATATGAGGATTTTGTAGTTTAAAAAATGGTCAGTATTTAATACTGTCTCAAAGCGGTGGAGTGTGCTCTAAGAAAATGGAATATGTTATCAACTTCTGCAGTACTGAGAATTCAGGAATCTTGGATGCTAGGATGCTTATACTATAGTGGGAATAACGTTTATAAACAATTCGTTGGAAATGGTCGTGGATTTCCTACGAACACTACTGTACTATTGTTTATAACGGCAGTTTGTTCAGTTTTTATTTCATCAGGTTATATTCTTGAGTCGTGTAATGGTGAATGTGTCATATTTGCATAATGGAAAGAATGACTTCCTTGCCATTTCACACAATTGGCATTCGTTTATGGGAATTGTTACGAAATAGAAATGTTGTTAACAACACGGCACTGTTGCGAGAGATCGAAGTTGAAAGTCGATGTTGTTTAATTAAACAACGTTTTTACAAGCACTGCTCGCCACTTTGCATTACTTCATAACTGCTATCTGTGCTATATTTTGACGACAGTTTTATGTACATGTGTACATGAAATGTGTAGCCTAACAGGCTGAAATGAAACCAAGTAGACATGTACCTGTAAGTTCGTAGAAATCGAAACGGTTTCATTTAAATTAAACTATGGGAGTAAAAACAAAAGCAATAGCAGTGATGAAAGTGTGATTTAAACCTTTATATACACAGCTGTCAAAATAAAAGTTCAACTCGAACACAGTCAGCATTGCAATTTCTTGAATAAACAAAAATTTGATAGTTAACAGCAAAGTATTGCTTCCTCGTATACCTGCCTCTCTACACGAAGCTGTAAAACTGTATAAACATCATGCAGTAATGGCTACATGTGCAGGTATACGTCTTTACAGCGGTCTTACCTTTGCCCCATTTTATGCCAGGGATCAACTGTGTCAACAGATTGATATTCAACAGGGTAGCGTAATTCCAGACAACAATTAACATATTTTCCCCTCAAAGGGTCATGTCCTCAGGAGGTTGCCGGACGAGTTAGTTGACAATGACAATGAAGAGAACCCAAGCAGTCACGGTATCATGAATGGATTGTGACATTTCTGATGTTTCCAACATTTCCGATTCAAATGTAAAGAAGTAAGACGGCAGTAAAACGCATGACAGCAATATTTCTTATCTGACTTCTATGTCGGTTTTATATATAAGAGGTATTTTATTTAATATTGCCAAATCAATCCTAAAGATTATGGTTATAACTTGAAAATATGTAGGACCATCTGAACACGACTAGGCAAGTAGTTTAGACAGTAAGACAGTCTCCTGAAAACGAAATATTTACATTTAGATTTACATAACTAATTTTTCGTGCATTTTCAGAAAAAGCCAGTCTCTTTAAATTTAACCATTTATAGTTGCAGTCTAAGATTTTCGGTCGTATGTTCATAGGCTAGGTCATTCAAAGTTTTTGATGAACTTGATGATCAATCCTTCCCTTAAGGTGGCTTCTGGTAGGATTGTGCTCAGTGAACAAAGGGAGAACTGCCTCTGTTTGGCCAATTTAATTCTACCCAAGTCTACATGTACTTCAGTGATACTTTGGCTGATGTCGTAAATATCAACCAAAGATTTTTATTTACTTCCTCAACAAAAGGATCGAGCTAGTTTTTGTTTTAGTATCGTTTATTGGTTTGCTTTCAGGATATAAACATACGGATAATATCAGTATTCATGCACACCAAAAGAAAAGTTGATTTTCTTTCACTTTATTTTTTAAGTTCGAAGACCTGGAGCAGTTTTTCTCCAAAGCTTAAGAAAAATTCTGCTAGGATCAAAACGTCAGGTCCTCGAACTTTTTTTGATTCGTAGTTTAGGTCACTGTAGCCACCAAGCAGTTTGTAGCGGTCGTTGTATTGTATATGCCCTGGTATCCGAACTGCAAAGGATAACACAGAAATCAGTAACGGATATATTGCGCATGCGTGATCATGTTGTGAAAGTGGGCAGTATAAGTTGAAGGACGGTTGTTGATGCGTCAGTTTTCGTAGCCTAAAATTACTTGCTGTTTTGGAGAATTGAGGGAAGGTATTCAAGAAAACGGATGTGGACAAACGTCGCTGAGACGAGGAATACGCTAAAGGCATATAACACAATTGACTTAATGTCGTGATGGCGCTTTAGTGTACACAAAGTGAAACGTTAAATTTGTAAAAACTTAAAAGTTCCAAACAGGAGCATTGTGATTCATGAAATGGAACTTAACTAGATGTGATTTAATGCATATGTAACCCGGTACATCGTCATCAGGAGTAAGTCGCGGCCGGAGGCCATTTTGTGTAATGTCCGAGTAATGTGGAGATGTGCGCAAATGCTGGAAAAAAAATGATGTGGCGGTTTCTGTGCATTTTGGAAGTGTATGTATAAAAGGTTACAACACACTTGTGATGTGTTCCATTTGAAAGCTTGTGAAACTCTCTCTGACCATGTTCATATCACAAAAGTCAAAGCTTTCCACTTATTGCTAAAGTCGATGTACCGGGTCACATATATGTTAAAGGTTCTTCAGCCAAGGACAACTGCACCCCCTCCCCATCTATCTCTTTCTTGAAATAAATCCTTTTTCCACAGAAAATTTCTACTTTAAAAGCTAGTCACCTCATTGTAAAGTTGCCTGAAGTTGCTATAGAAAACCTACTTTCTCCCCAACATTTCTTCAGCTGGTTGGATAAAACACCGGGCCAGCCAACATAATCATGAGATGTAGTTTTGCACCATGTCTTTGGCCGCGGTCCAAAGACAGTGATCGATTTCATGCATATACGTGTAGTGTGAACAGTGAGCTAAATATTCTTCTGGTGTGATCGATTTCATGCATATACGTGCAGCGTGAACAGTGAGCGAAATATTGTTCTGGTGTACACCGTCATTCTGCGGAATAAAGTTCAATGATAAAGCTGTCATGCAGAACATGGTGCAGAACGAGTAGAGTAGTATGCAGGTATAATGCCACTGAAGTAATACGTGTGCATCACAGATAGATATGTTGACGAACTACGACCTATGCACTAGTATGTCACGTGATTCGGAGGCTCGTTTAAAGGTGCACACCGCACTAGCCTCCCAGCTTACATTGGCTGTTTCGAAGATCAGAGTGAAAAAGGAACCAATATAATAGCATATTTTGTGGATAGTTCAATAAAAAGAGTCCGTTGGAGACACCTTCAGTGACAGGATAACCCCCACATAATGGGTATTCTCTCGGCGCAGGTTCGTTGCGTGTATTTGCACCACGGTTGTTAAATGCTTGCTGAACATATTTTTCTCCAATCACATAAACCGTTCGTTGTGGGCACGTTAACGGACCGACTGATTGTACGAATTTTGAACTCGAAAGACACATGCATGCATGGTTGAATACATTAATTGTTGGAACCAGTTGTGCGTCTGTGCTCATGGACAATTTAACACATAATGAACAGCCATTTTGGTTACAAGGTCCGAAGTTTTCGGTCTCCCTCGTGATACTATAGTATGCCACGCCTTGTGATCCCCATCCTCAACCCTCATGCAACATGCATGAGGGATAACAAAGTGTATAATTTGATATATTTCCACTATTTCTGAGCAAGCATATTTTATTATCCTAAAGGGCAAATAATTCAGGGTGGAATGTTGTGTACCTTTAAAGGGAAAGTACAGCACCATTGCTCTAAATTGGAATTCCCAGAAATGCACTGAGTTTCCTCTACGCCATGACTGGAGTTGCCATAACTGCTTGTTGCATGACTGCTATCGTGTGATGAAACGTAAGTTTTTAACATAGTTTTTAACATACTGTTACACACATTCAGTGATAAAACTAAATAGTGTTATCAACATGACAGTTGGACTACAATATTGTTGCACGGACTTCAAAAAATATACAATATAAATGTACTATCTTCCACTGTAAATTACACTGAAGTGTTGAAGGGCCACGACCATTTTTATTTGATATTTGAAGTTGTGAGAGTGGCAAGCAATTCGGTAGCGCCATCTGAAATGTCACTCAGTTTTTTGTTCACGTGTCGGTTTTGTGCTAAAACAGGCCTATATCATAGGCTAGCTCGGCATGTGTAACTCAGAGTGGAGACAAACGTACAAGCAAATCTAGCTGGTTAAAGTGACTGCGCTGTGTGGATTAGTTCCTGACCTTTCGTATTCAGAACTTCGTTGATCAGGCGGTCAGAAATGAAAAGATTACCACGTTAGCACTATTTTGAAGATACATTTTCTGTTCACGCACATCACCTACACTTCTGGGAGTTTTCTTTTAAGTTTAGACCGTCCGAGCATATACACTGAGTTTCAATTTAATCTTTTGTGAATTTGGTGTATGTGAGGTCTTCAACTCAAATTTATGTTGCGTGCCCTCTGTTAAGCCTCCACAAGGATTTCCCCGTATAATGTAAGATGGTAATTACGTATTAACTGTCGAACCTGTTTTAAATCGGTATGTGGAAGACGAATAGAAATCACGTAAAAAAGTCCGAAAGATTGATATCGGCGAATACATCTTGGAATATGAAACCGGGAGCCCAATGAGATTAAACATGCAATGATTTTGAATGCAAAAGGCTAAAGTTTGGAATATGTAAAGCAGTAACTGAGACCATTAAGAAATTGGATCATAATATTGGTTGTAAGAGATGCTGTGAGAGTATTCTGGAATGTCTTTACTTTAGTTACTGTGACTTATGAAAGTATTTTCCATAATGCAGGCAACATGGTCTGCTTACGACTCGAATGCACATCAGTGTTTCTCTTCATATCATTTGGATTGTTAACGGCGCAGACCAACGTATGCCCACCAGACTCCGGTAAGAACTGGTTAACAATTACATAAAGTAACTCCAAGCAGGAATACTCAAGGTTTAGCTTCTACAGTTCACTTGTTTATTACGAGGATGTATCTGCGTCTCATCTTCAGCACTTAACCCTCAAAGAGCCTGGGGGGGGGACAGAATCTGCCCCATGTTGATTTTTGCTGATAGCATCTCCGGGATTAATTTCTGCATGCTGTTACTTGATGAAATCTTTTCCAATGCATTAGCCTCATTTTGACCCCAAATTTTTGAAAATTGGACGTGGCGTTCTCTCTCAGTGAAGAATTTTATGAGGCAGGGTGAAGTATGATGTGAAATTTACCATTGACTTTGTACACAGAAGTACATCGTACAAAGGGCAGAGTGGTTTCCCCTTGTCAGGAAGTCTCTTGCTTTGCATATTACTGTATACAGCTCATAGCATCTCTGGTTTCGTTTCCGCTCAATATACAATCCATGCAGCATCTTTGATGTGAAAAATGCAACAAAATCGTCGAACAATCGAAAGAAGATAAAAATGGTATGATGAATAATAAATGAGTCATAATTATTCAAAAACTTTATTAATTTCACACAGATGATTAGTATGTATGCCTCTGTATGATTGCTAAATTTCATTAAAATACATCATCGTATGGCTGAGTTCTGAGGGAAGGACAGATTCCCCCCCTGACTGTGACAAGGCCAAAAAAACAGCTCTTTGAGGGATAAGCCACTGATTTCAAGAAATAACTCCAATTGAAGTAGTGAAAACTCTACTTTGCAGTCACAACCAACTGTCATGGAGCATAGTACATGATGTCTATCAGAGAACCAATAAGTATAAGTGAGGCTCTTGATAAGGAAAGAATAATGACTAACTACCAGAAGTACAATACCAAAAGCAACTTTACAATGCAACTCATGTAAACCACACTGTTACATGTACCGGTAAGCCCGAAAACGCTAAATGAAATTGTGATTATAAAGCCACAAATAAAAGGTGAAAATGTCTCCCAAAATCCACCCCATGAAATCTATGATATAAGGAATGGGACGGTGAACAAAATAGATATGTTCAGCTTTCATCACATTACGTCTAATCGAATGCCGCTTCGAGCATTTTCCTAAGTAAATAGTCAAGAGAGGGCGCTAGACCAACCTTACGCTCGTAGTTCATGTCACTGCACTGGGAAAAGTTATTTTCAGAAAATGGTTCGTCTGAATTATTTTTGTCAAAACTGTCGCCGGTTGGGGTGTTCATTGAATTTTGCGCGGAAAATTCACTGGCTGGGGGGGGGTGTTCGCCACTATTTATAACCTGTTGTTGTCTTGTACATATAGAAAACATAACACAACGTGCATTTGGATGGTTCAACAACCGCGCTTACCTACAGCAGGGCATTTGGTACACCATTGCCTGTCCAACATTCCGTCCTGGAGAAAAACTGGATAATGTGGTATGGCAGAAAAGACCGAATGCTGAACATCCGACGACAGTCAGTCTCATTGGCCGTGATTTCCACAATCCTAACAATAACTACGCCGATAGCGACAGATATGATTTGGGGCCCGATGTCAGCCTGCTCATCAAAGGCGTTGAACCAGGTGACGAAGGTCGGTATATTTGCCATGTCGTACCTGCAGAGACGAGACACAGAGATGAGGAGGTAGATCTTCTTGTTGTTGGTGAGACTTTTAAATATCCACAATACTATTTTCAAAACAGTAAATTTCACTAGCTAAGGGGAGAATCAAATTTTAATTTATTTCCGTGAAAAAGTGGGAAGTAGGTAAAGGAGAGTGAAATCGAAACCCACTTTTCATTAAAATTACTGTACTTACTTTTTCATTCCATGTCAAGTCACACACTCTCCTCAGTGACACCTCTTCAATTTGCCTGATTTTTATTCTGTTGGTGCCATATGATGTCAAATGAAAAAATCCCAAGTTTAGTGAGCCTCCTAGCTCAAACGGTTTTCAAGTTATGGACCTTCAAAGTTTGGGTTCCACGTCCACTTTTGGGATCTGGGAATTGCACACTAAATTTTGGACCATATTTGCAATTTGTGTGACATAATCTTCTTGATGGGGTTCAGTGCAACTGGTGCAGTTTAGGAGAAGAAACTTGAATTGAGAAAGGAAAATAAAACGTCTTGTACTACTAACATTTTGGGGGTTTCGTGTGTTTCAGGTGACACCTTCCCACCTAGCAGTGGAGAATCATCTACCACCAGTTTCTTGCAAGGACGCAGACAGACGCTACCGTGTCAGTGCGCGTCACATCCCAACGCATCATCTGTAGTGTACTGGTCAATGGGAGAGGGCATCACTACAGATACAGAGATCATTGGTGCACGTTTCTCTGATGGCGCCACCCTGCAGATTCAACATGGCGCCGATTACAGCATTGGTAGCGACGCTTCACTTACAGTCAACTCCCTGAATGATGTACATGATAACCAGCGATTCTGGTGTCATGTATTCCAGTCAAATGAGACTCTAAAAAATTGCTACACTGATGTTGAGAAAACAGGTAACGCTTATTAGGCTACAAAAATTATAGGTGTAAATCAATACGATTTACCAAAGTGATACATAACGTTATATCCTGAGTTCTTAAAACTTACAGTTGCTGCAGATGTGAGACGTCCTACTGATGATGCTCTAGAGGCTTCCGAAAAGGCATTCTACCTGCAAAAAGGACGACGGCAGGTTCTCCCTTGCACGAACTGGACACCGGGCACAGCAACCTGTGCAGTTCAGTGGCTGAAGATTGACACCACATACCAGCCTATCCTCAATTACACCTTGTCGACCAATCGGGTGGAAGTGGTCACAGGTTACACACTGGCCAGTGATTTCGGTCTCGATATCGCCTTAGCCGAAGATTCTCATGCTGGGAGGTACAAGTGCATCTTTGCAAATTCCAACAAGGTGGAGGAAATCCAAGTTCGTGTGACAGGTTAGTGCTTTAGGGCTCTTTGGTGGTTTCAAATTTTGGACAGTTCTATAACTACACTTCGTTACTGTATCTATTTTGTCGTCCAGACTTTCCTGAAAAAAGACAATAGAAAGTACACATAGACGTTCAGAAGCGCGAATTAGTGTTTCATGTGACTGAAATACAGTTGCTTTACGTTAACAGATGAACTAAAAGGCCCTTCTAGGAGATGATGAGATAAATGGAGTTTACATACCCCAAAACACTTCCCGAAAGAATGTCTTGACCATCAGTAGGGTGCTACATTATTTCAAGTCTCCACAATGTATTCATTGAGTTATTCTCTCAATTTTAGGAGACAGATTTCCACTCGATGGCGGGAGAGCTACTGCTGGTGAAGCCGTGTACTTTGAATCCGACAGAAAACTGACACTAACGTGCCCTGCCGATTTCAAAATCTCCTGGACAACCGAAGCCCTTATTATCTGGTCGTACGGAAAACCCACGGAGGAGAACACTGCTGTCATTGGCCAGCTGAGTCTACCAGATGGCACCAAGACACTGTCTGATTTGAAAGACAAAGGCTGCCTCGGCATTACCTCTGAGGGGTCCCTCATTCTGAATAATTGCTCTCAAGATGGTGACGTCAGATACTGGTGTCATGTCTTCCAATATAAAGAGGGGGTTATCAGAGCATATGTGGATTCGAGGATTAAAGGTATGCTTAAAATGTGATTACGATCACTGAAGATCAGACCCCCAATAAAATGGCGGGGAAGGAAATACTGGCTAAGATGTCCCATTTACTGGCATAGTGACGTTTCAAAAAATCTATTTCTTGAGGTGACCTTGGAAATCATAATTGTACTATCCAGAAAATTAGCTAACATGATATTGATAGTAATGAAGGGTGATTAAACGCAGGAACCAAAAAAGTAGACCCAGACTTCAAATTTCTCCGATATGATACAACAATACGCGTATTTCTAATGATCTTTTTCAGACACTGAAGTTTCTGACAGGAATCCTGGGTCACCCTACATTATCCCAGTCGTTATTGGAGTTTGTGTGTTCGTCATTGCTCATGCTCTGTTGATTTTCGTGCTGGTAGTCCGGAAACGATGGAAACAGTCTGCAAAGTACAAAAGGGCGAAGCAAGGTGAGGCAGTACCATTTCAAAATCTTACGTTTAGATTGCTTATCAAGAATAGATCGGTTTTTCTTCCCTTCTTCAATATTGAACACATTAAAGGGTAGAAATAAAAATTCAGTACTCATCGTATGTGAAACTAGCTCATTTTGTTTAAATATACTTCGAAAATAAAGTCTGTAAAGAAAGTATCGATAACGCGATATTGCTTTTAATTAGGCAGTTGGTTAAGATATTTGGACTGTTCTTTGACACCAGAGTCTCCAAATTATTTGATATTTGAAAACTTTTGAAATCAACCGGACTTAACTATGTCACAAAGCAAGTACCTCTTCTTTACAGCATTATTGTAAAAGGCGGAATTAGAAAATCAATGGGCCTAGTGAGTACCTCCTCAAAGCCCTTGGGCTAATCCTGGAAATTATCATAAAATGCAGTTCCATCATCTTAGTAGAAAAAGGTAACCCTCGTAATGTACTCAGAGTTAATTAAACCATAAGGATCTCAGTGATTTGAAATTACTTTTTTCACTGCAGAGCCCGTGAGACATTACGATGTGTCAAAGATTGCTGAAAGAATTAAAACTTTTGTGAAGAAGACATTTGGCCGAGTTCCCATTACACCCCGCACTGCTCAGACTGACGGAGACAAAGCCCCGATGGATAAGGTGTACATCCCCACAGAGATGTTCGTCAACGTGCCGTTTGCAGATGGTTGTGTAAGATGTAAGTTACTCTCAGAATCACAACTACTCGATGATGGGATCTCAGAACTGGCCAATAGGCATGTTCTTATTAGTGGTAAATCAGGCTGTGGTAAAACTACCATCTTGGGTAGAGTGATTTACGATTGGTCTTTGGGCAGAAAGGATACATTGCTGGCTGAGAAAAAGTTAGTCTTTCTGCTACCAGCCGGGCTCTTAACTCAAACCAGAAATCTTGGCCAAGCAGTTGTTCAACACATGCTACCTTCACACCCCGTCACATTGGCAACGTTCATTAATGAGTACTGTTCAAACAATCCCAGTGTCGTTGCCATATTAGTTGATGGTTGCAATGGCAAGCAGGATATAGCAACTGTAATGACGATATTGGAAGACCAAGGTCTTCTTGAATGTCACTTGATCATGACCACAAGAAATGCAAAAATTGCTCAAGATGCGTGCAAACAATATAACATGCGCTCTATCACAATCTCTGGCTTTGCACCAGACAATGTTTGTAAGTACGTTGAAAACATTATTCATATCATACGTGATAAATCGAATAACAGAAACACAAAACAAAGAGACACAACTATCGATATCGATGACTCACATCCAAGCACTTCGTTAGACTCTCTGCATGAAATAACAGGGGAGGAAAAGGCTGAAATCTCCCCAACGCTTCAACTTTCCCCTGATGAGTCTTACAAAAAAAGGCAGGGTGAAACTCCAACAAGGACTACAAGCGCAATACACAGTGGATCAATTATTGAAAGCTCAAGCACAGTTTCAAAAGATATGCCAAAAGCAATAAGCACGGAAAAGGACAGAATTTCACCTAATTATAATCTTGGGAAGTATTTAGAGGAGGGTATTTTACCACCTGAGGTTGTTTGTCTACCGGGTAATTTAGCGGCTCTTTGTCAATTATGTGTGTGGACGAACGGGGGCGCCTTTCACTCTGCGAATACCATGAGTGATATTTTCTACGAATTGGTGAAATGCCTATTTGAAAGGGGTAAAGTAACAAATGGTGACAAGTCAGTGAAAAACAACGAGTCAATGGGAAGAAAAGAGGACGAGGAAGCTTCCATTGGCATTGGATCTCGTCTTGAAACTCTGACAAAAAGGCAGCTTCACATAGTAACAGAACTTGGCAAGGTGGTTCAATCTAAGATCGCTGAACACTATGAAGGTCCGTTGGCATTATCAGAGTCGGATTTCCTCAACACTGACCAGGGAAATAGCGTTCTGGAAGCTGCAATCGAAATGGGCATGCTGTGTCATGTAGAAGATAGGAACTGGAACTTTGACATGAATGCCATGAAGGTGGATTCAGACTCAGAGTATCCGAAACAGGTGTCAAAATCGAGCAAAATTCGATCATTCCTCAGTAGGAAACAGCGCGTTCTGAATGAGCCGGAGATACCACTCATTAAATGTGACAGAAAAGTGCACTTCATCCTTGAGATACTTGAACACTTCTGCGTTGGTGTGTACATGGCTCACTCGACTGAAGGCGTAGGCAAATGGTTGGAAGACGTTTCACGTGTTACTGGAATGGAAGACAGTCTCGACAAGATTTCTAGTTTCATTAACTTTGCCTGTCGGGAGGGCAAGCCTGGTGATCGATCTGCTGTGTTTGAACAACTTGTCAAAATTGTGAATACAGGACGAAAAAAGTCAAGCCTCCTAGAAGACGTGCACCTTGTCCAAAAATGCCAGGAGTTATGTATGCAGCTACACTTTGATTGTAAACTCTTGGGATCTATGAACAAAATGCTGAATGAGCTTTTCCCGTTGGGCACAGTCCGTTTACTTGGAATTTCTAGACGCAAAATTAGGCTTCTAACGTACCTTCTCAAACATGCACAGAACACCGGAGATGGTTCTGCCCTAAATGTGAAAACGATTGAATTGTTTCGCATCGTTCGTACTGAATGGCCAGGATTTCGAGAAATTTTAGGTATGGCAACTGGAAAAGATGGGAAGACATCGCAGATTGAAGCAGGAGAACCGAATAAAGAAGCAGACCAAATTGTCACCTTTGCAAATCCACAGCATACAGTAGCAGGAACCGAACAGGAAGGAAGAATCCCACCTGCCAGTATCCCCGAGGTGATTATTAAGCCATCATCACAAGAAGAACTGAAACACAACTTAGAACAACCAGATTCCACCAAGGAAGCTGACGACCCTGTGACCAGAATGACACCTGAAGAGGAAAAAACCCAAAGTAAAAGCTACAAATCAGAAGAAGCCCATTTGGAACCACTTGTCAATTATTACAAACGCGATACCCTGAAGAGATTACGAGAAAAGGTAGAATCCAGCAGCCAGGATATGCCTGTGTTTCCTTCTCACCAGTCAGATATCAGTGTCCTTCAAACCGTGCAGTCTATGGGTCTACAGGAGCTAGCTGAATCACAGTTTGGTGAATGTCACTCATCTAACGCAGTAAAGGATTTGGTTCGCTGCTTGCCAGATGTGACGATGCTAGAAAGTCTCGTTCTTGTTGGAACGATTCTGAGTTCAGAAAATATCTGTTTCCTGGCAAGGAATCTGGGCAGACTCCCGAAGTTGCAGACATTTGATCTTCGTCTGAATAAGCTTTTTGACGACTGTGCCTTCGAAGCACTAACCGACTCACTCCATGCTTCCAAGCAGTTGAAGGACTTGAGACTTTCTTTATACAAGGTCTCCATTGAAGGGTTCAACAACGTCAAGAAAAAAATGGAGATAGGTGGGGGACCGGCGTGGGAAAGACTGAAGACGCTGTATCTGCTACACGCCTCCCATGCAGAAACATTTGTGGAATTCTTTTCCAACAGCGTGAAATATCTTCGAGATATTGAATCAATTCACATCTCAGTCTCTTCCCCAGGATACATACTGTCAGACAGTGTAGTCCTAGAGACAAAACAGAACTTGGAAAATCAGGAGTATGTGACTCACCTGGAAAGCGTTGACATTGATAACATTGAGAAACTGAAATTAAAGTTGGCTTCGTTAAAACTCCCCAAGGCGAAAAGAAAAAAGAAGCATGGTATTCTTCAAAACACTGACATCGGAGGAAATATTGGGCAGGTTGTTAAGAATATTCCAAGCACTGCGGACATCAAGGGATCAGGAAAGGGAGCTTTAGTTGGGGCCAAAGTTGTTGGTAAAGTGTTCGGAAAACCAGGAAAAATTATTGGAGCCGCAGCGGGGGCAGTGGTAGGCTCCGTGTTAAAATGACGACGCAGTGTCTACATCATTCTTTGCATTGACTTATTTTTACTTTAAATTATACGCCAAAGGATCATGCTGCACAAAACGTGAAAAGGGCCATGGAATAAACTACATCACTAAAATCCTTGAAATTGATCCTTGAGTTTCAATTAACTGTAAGTTCAGTTTTGCTTTGCTACTTTTATCTGTATTTTGAGCCTTCTTGTTTTTGTGAGCTAATATGAACTAACACATTCATTACCAAAACCGTGATGGAATCCAAGGCGCTGAACCTTAAAATGTTGCATAGGATAGTGTACGTTGCTCGATTTCTCTGCAGCGCTATCGAAGATTTCCATTTTCTCTGGCAATTTATGTTGTTAACGTTTATTGAAATAAGTGAGTGAGAAAGCGTTTCTTTGGAATGTTATCGAAGAAGCAATGTTGGGATTCTAAAATTGAACGTGAAAACGGGCGGACTCAAGAGCGTCCTCCCTGATTTACATCACACTAAGGCGACTTAAAATCGTAGTCAGTTTGTGCATTTTTTAAAGAGACATTCAAGAAGTTCCATTATTCAAAATGTACAATCCAAGAATATTTCATCCATTTACAATTCACTTATCTGTAAAACCACTACAAGCAATTTCATAAAAACTGTATGAAAGAAGAGTCAAACATCCACAAACAATGGTTCTGAGAAATATTCATTGCATTGTTCCTTTAAAAATTTCTGAGAAACGAGTTCCTCATATGACAAACCGAGGCATAGACAATTTCAGAAGAGAGATTTCAGGAAATACTGTATCAATAAGGAATTGTATGCACATAAAAGTTTACATTTTTTGTCATTTGGAAGTACTTTCATGCGAAAAAATATAGAGTTTCAGTGAAAGTACCGGTTAACGACTTAACCTTGGTGAAACCAAGAGGGGAGAACCGAGGGTTTATTGGGCAGGGGCACCGAACAGAAATAAATCTTGCACCTAGACAAGTTATGTCCGGATTGGGATTAAAAGTACCAATCGCTGGATGGGGTTGTGCCTCTGTGTCCGCAATGGCATCTCCGATATAATATTAAGAGCAATAACATACAAGCCAACAAAAAGGAATCACAGAAGGCAATGAAAACCGGATTGAGGATATTTTTTGAACAAGCTGTAAACCAACATCGTCAAAAATGCAAAGGGTCTCTCTTGCTGTAGAAAATACACCAAATACCAAATGATACTGATTAAAGTCTGCTTATTTCATTTGCACTTACTGCATAATCCTACAGCTTTGCTTGACTCTGCATTTATACACGTGAAGCTACTTACGAGCTTGTTAATATTCGTCATCGAAATACGTTTCAAATTGTAGCCTACTTTGCTTGAACACATGGCGTCAGTTTTAGAAAATCCGTCGATTTTAAACTCCATCGGCTTTTAAGAATAAGGTGAAATGATCTGTAATTGATTAGCATTTGTTTTTCACTTCCCTCGTCAAAAGTAACAATTATTGTAAATGTCATGAACGTTCTGTTTAAGCCTGTACATAGTTAAACATTTGTGGATTGCCTCGGTTCCTGTAATGACAATAAAAAGAAATCTATTAAGGAAGGATATTAATCTTGTGAAAAACTGAATCGCATGTATTATCAAAATTGGAGCTGATCAAAGACATGTGTGGATTCTTCTACTTTCAATAAGAAATTAAAAATGCATGGTTCCATGTGAACTGTAATAAATGTTTGGATCAAAGTGGATTTAAAAGGAGTGTCATACATATTTCAATAGGAGGAGCCAAATAAACTGCATTTTATTCAGTCCATTGAACAAAAAATGCTCTGGTGGTGATTACATCACCATTTTCTTGCATGCCAAGCTAATATACAAGATTGACAGAAAAAAAATGGGTTGTATAAAACTTGTAAAAAGTTGTAAAAGATGTTGCATGTTATAGTTAAAGTTTCAATATCAAAGACAAGTGTCATTATGCCACTGTTCTATCGTGCACGTGTCTACTGAATGTCCTGAATTTATACAGTCCTGGGGCAAATTTCATGAAAGATTTGGATGTGTAAAGCGGTTAGGATTAAACCAGAGATTAAATGAACTGCATTTTATTTTCAAATAGCAATTGATTCTGATCACCTCCTCTCATATATATAAGTAGAAAAACGGAGTTGTTTGGCTGTACATAAATTAAACCGAGGTTTGTTAGCTGATTTGAATATTTGAAAAGAGGAAACTTTAAATGTAAACGTGCAAATAGGCCTATGTGTATATATAAAAACGAGTTCAACTGAAGTGAGAATTAATTCATCTACTTGGTTTTTATTTTGCATTTTATTTCTGTCATGGCTATAATGGTTTTGGAGCAAACTTTTAATGTAATTTGTACTTTACAGTATCATATCATAAATCATATTCTCATATTAAAATCATTTTATCCAGGAGTGTTTCTGTATTCTGCATAATAATATGGGAAGATTTCAGATTTTTCAAGCCCATTTTCTCTTCTGTTAAATAATTTCACAGTTTAAGTTTTGTTGTAATATGTCTGACTATTCATGTCACAAGAATGCAGTTAAAGACTAGATTTTTTCGTTCTCTACCTGAAGGATTGCTGTTATCCTTTGGCTTAATCTTTAAAATTCAATTTGAGATGTAAACCTCAGCGCTTCACCACCGAATGATGAGTAGTGTATTAAAAAGCATAGCAAAACAAGAACAAGAAAACAGTTAATCCTTATTGGATGTCATTACAAGTGTAAATTATTGAGTTTTTTCAACAGACCTCTGTACTGATGACATCACACTTTGATCCAGTTGGCTGTGAGCCCTGGCTATAGGGCCAATAGGAAAGTTCATACATGTATGTATGTATACAAAGCTTGTACTCTACACATACGGAGCAATTTTCTGTACAAAATTATAGGCCTATATATATTTTTCTGATTCTTTTATTTCATTATAATTAATTATTTGTCTATAGCACGTTAACTTTGTTGTTAACATTTTACAGAATTAAGCAAGATTTAATCACAGTAGATTGAGGTTGGTATTGTAAAACTTATCAAAGCGAACTATAATTTGTTATGAAAAGGGCACACAACACAAATTTAGAATGATACTTTTGGAATGTTTTGTTGTGACAGTCAAGTTGGACGTTGCGTTCCACCGTTTCATTTTGGACCCTTTTATGTCCGTGTGGACTATAATCTTATATACACTTAGCACATTTAATTTGAATGTCTTACTGTATGCATCCTTTTTGTTACTGCTTTATGAAATAGCTAACGGGTATCTGTTCCCATTAGATTTATCTTCTTAGTCTCAAATAAACATGTTTTTGATGTATGAGTCGCGGTGGGCACTGTTACCGTGTTAATAACATAAGAATACCGGCCATCCACTGGGAACGTTTGGTGGACATTAAATGTTTCTGATACTCAAAGGATAAAACCAGTTAAATCTGTTCAAATCCGTTGCCTCGCCTTCTGGGGTATTAAAATACCAAAACAATAATACAGCAATGTACTTTTCTGTGTATTACACATCAACTATCCTAGCATAGTATAATAAATGTGAAATTACGCTTATCATAAATAATCCTTTGTGGAATATCCTTATTATTTGATTGATATTGATGAGGAATTTGTTGATGTTGCTCTCTCAGTTGTCATCAAACTGGGGTTGGATTACACTCAAGTTCTCGTAATTCAATCGGTCAAAGGACAAATAGGTCTGAAAGAGAAATAAAAAGAAAGCAAAGAAATAGGAGCCTTTTGTTTATACAAATTATGCGTGCGCAACTTGATTGCTACTTTCACTTTTAAGTCCACAATTTGAAAGCTTTTGAAACTTGGAGGGTTCAAGGCTACTAAAATCAAGCTAGTTATCCGCAATGTCTGTCACTTCCAAGTACAGTTTGTTTTGCGGCGATTCAAGACTAATCTCTAAAACGACTGGTGCTATTTCTTATCTTACATGCTTAATTTTGCTGTCATTCATTTCATTTAGGATGGAGACCAGGTTAGTGAAGGTCGGTCGGTTTTTTGGATCCTCCTCCCAGCATTTGCGCATGAGGGTGTAACTAGGAATTAAAAATTAGAAAAAGAAGTTACTGAAGATTGGTCTTTCGCTCAGATCGTCTTCAAGGAGTAAGAAACAAGAACAAAGAAATGAACTGAACTGAAAACTGATTACTGGCTTGTATAGATCATCAATTCAACAACCTCTCTTCAGCTCAGCCAAACCACAGACATGATAATCAAATTCTATAACAGTGAAGGCTTCATCCTTGTTTAATTGATGCGTGCAGGGCCTGATTTGGCGTTTGGACCTTTTGACTGAATTAGTGCTGTGCAAAATATTTTAGCAATTTTTGCTATATTTGCTTGGTAACCGTATTAATAATGTTATAATGTCTGAAAGAAATTTAAATCAATCGATGATGATCGGGTGATGTAATACGTAACCAATCCCTTCAGGTCTAGAAGCCATTAAAATTAAACAGCCAATGGGTTGTCAGTCAATCAACAGAAAGTGACTAGGACTTGACGTGAATATACATTAAACTTGTTCACAGAAGCCAATCAAGCTAAATCCAAATCTTACCTTTTCTCGTCACAGTTCTCCGGTTTTGGCATACGATATCCCCTCTTCAGCTTCTCGGGTAGCAACTCGCTACGAATGTTTGGATACGGGGTTCCCCCTAGAGAAATTTGAATTAAAAACAACAAAAATTTAAATCCGTGCCACAACAGAAAAGTCACTGTTTCATGTTCAACATGAGATGTCGACAGAATTTGCCAAGGAAATGGTTCCAGAAAGCTACCACATTTGTTCAGTATGCAGTTCCAGTTAAGTATTGGGAAAAACTAAAGGAAAATTATAGTATCATATTAAAAAATGTATGTAGTAAGCGAAGATATGTTTCTTACCTAGTGTGGCTATTTCCCACAGAACAATCCCAAACGACCACCTGATGATGACAAATATTAATCACAGAGGGATTGAGAGTGAGACATTAAAAAGAAACTCTAAAACTGATTATACTTGCAAAGAATACTGGCAATGTGCTCACGCTGTCCCTTTCAGTCATCCGGTTTCTTCGAGAGTCAAGCATAGTAAAGGCAAATAAACTTGTTCCTTAAACTTACACGTCACTCTTGATGGTGTATTTCTTGTATCTGAGTGACTCGATGGCCGACCAACGCACAGGAACTCGTCTCTATAAAATGGAATTAATTCAATACAAATATAGCAGTCTACTACAGCTTAGTGATAAAACTGGGTCTTACTAAAGGGCCAATAGACCTAATTCACGGAGGAATTCCATTCTACGCCCTTCATTCATTTTGTTTAAATGAGGCTTAAAACTTTATCAAAAATAATTCCATTTGTGCCCTTAAAGAAGTGAAACTGTTTATTATATCTACATGTAAATGCTTGTTTCACTTGTTTTATTTTTATTCTTAAGTGCTAAAATAAGTAAGGTAATCTTGCTTTCAATTTAGTATTGCCCAATTGTGAGCAAGGTTCAAAATTGCATAAGAAAACGAGATTCTAAATGGAAGTGTCTTAGTTATTGTTAATAGCCAAATTACCGTTGATGTTTGGACGTAGATATCCTCTCCTCTGGACAGTCCAAAGTCAGAGACCTTAGCAATCAGCCCTTTGCCTAGAAGGATATTTCTGGCAGCCAAATCTCGGTGGATCACCTATGGTTTGTCGAACACAATAAACAACATTGCTTAGAGGGCAATAATTGAAGGGAAGTATTTTTTATGTTCCTTGAAACAATGGATCTCGTTTAAAATATTTCTCAACTATGGTATAAAGAGCAATGATGATTCGAAAGATCACTACGATCATCAAACCACCTTAAAACCATAAGATGCAAATTTAAATACACTGATATACCCCTGTTTTGGCCAGGTGTTCCATTCCCTTGGCAACATTAAGAGCAAAGTTGACTAGCCGTTCTGGAGACAAGGCATCCTCATCAGAGTCGGACTGTGATCGGGCTGTTCTTAGGTAGCTGCGCAGATCACCACGGGGAAGGTACTCCAAGGCAACGTACAAAACTTCTAATGATGAAAAAAAGCTTTGAATAAGCTTTCGGTATTTGTGAAAATATTGGAGTGCGAAAATCTTTATAATACTGGAATTTCCTATCGCAATTGAAGTTAACATTCCTTCCCTACCTTGCCGCCGGCACGCGCCCAAAAGCGAGACGACATTCGGATGGTGGCCAATAGAGGTCATTGTTCGGAGTTCCTCGAGAAAGTCCTCCCTCTCACTGGCTGATGCGTGAGCTTTAAAGGAGAAGAATGCATGAAACTAAAATGAGATTTGGCACTGCTAGATAGCTAGATATGTTAGTGTACAGCCACTGCATTTTAACGAGGCGCACAGTCTTGGGGGCGTTTATCTGATCAGGGCGCAAAGAAACAACACAGAAGTGTTAGTATGAGTAGTTCGTTACCTTTGAGCATCTTGAATGCCGACGTGATCATCACTCCATCAATTCTTACAGCGCCTGATCGCACCTCACCAAAGTTTCCTCTGCCGAGTATTCGATCATCAACGGTGAGGTCGCTCCATGGAATCTTCCATCCCTCCGCCCATGAGGGTAGATTGTCCTCCTCCCTGAAGATCACTCGTGGTTCCTCGTACGGTAGAGCGTTGTCATCATCATAATTGCGCTTATTAACATGAGAACAAATTTTGTCCTCGTACTTGTGTACAGCTTGAGGTAAAATTCTCTCTTCGTATTTATGCGAAGTCACTAAACTGGCTTCGGAGTTCCTTGGTGTGTTCTGGCGCAGTAGCACGTTGTCATTATACTTAAGCTCATCGACTTGCGGTGAAATTTTGTCCTCGTATTTGCGTGTAACCTGCGGGCTAATTCGGTCCTCATATTTTTGTTCCACGTGTGTCAAAATTCTGTCCTCGTACTTGCGTGCAGCTTGCTGTGAAATTCTGTTCTCGAATGGACCAGTCACTCCAGGGTCATCGTACGAAGTCACATGCTTAAAAACACACAAACATTGCAAGAAAGTTTCTTTGAATCAGTTTTTCTTTCTATTTCAGCGAAAATTTGTGTATCTCAATATTCTATATTTACCAAATTTATGAGAGACGTACGGTTTGTTTACATATGTGAGAGTTTATGAATACCAGAGGCCCAACCTGTCCCAAAGCTGTGATTTTGTCCAACAATGTCAATTCTGAATAAGAATGATAAATTGTAAAAATTATCAAGTAGGCCTATAATAACCAAACAGTTGGAGAAACAATGGCATTTGTTTTATGTACATATACTTTTCAAAAAATCCTTAACCAAACAAGTAACTCTCCCTTGTACTAGTAACTTTCAGTTTCAGAATGACAAATGCACTCCAAAACTCCAAAACCAGGTAGTAACCTGTAGTTATATAACTTCATTTTTACTGTATGAAGAATCTGAGCGAACAATCCAGAGCTCACCATATCAACAGTTGGCTGATTATTTTTTGCCCTTTTACCGATCTGTGCTGTCTTTCGTTTCCTTCTCACCCTGACCACGACGTTCCCTATCACGACGACCATCAGAGTGCTCAGGACACTGACGACGGCAACCACGGCAATCGGTACGCCCACTCTCTCACCTTTAAAATATCAAAATATTCTTCTGAATGATTATGAAACACGTGCACGGGAAATTCGTCACTACTACTTTCTATCACTTACTACCGGTACATGCACTCCTACCAGAAACTGTAAATGTTAATTTAGGCCAAACAAACTAGGGTTTTGCTTTTGTTTGGTTACATTTCCTCCTTTTTAATCGGCGCACGTTGGTTGGCAAGGCCGTGGGAATGTTCCATTCAGCAATCTACCCAAAATATCAGCTGACACGTACAAACAATTCGAGGCGTTTTATTGTTTTTGTCAAACGTAAGTCCTGCCTTTCTGGATGCTTTCTTCGAGGTTCACGTCATGCATAAACAGTTCTAAAACAGGTGGACATTTCCAAATGTATACAAATGAAGCAAGCTATGGGACGTAGAGCACCTCCACCTATCGCGAATTCTTTTGCAAACTTCTAGGAGATGTGTATTGGGACTGGAAACATGGGGAGTACCCCTCCGTCCCATATCTTGCCGAGTGTATCCAAATAAACCTCCGGTGGGGGAGGTTGTTTCCACAACTAATAAGAGCAAATCTATACGTTTTGACTGATTTCAACTGAATATTCCCAAACTACGATTGTACACAGAAAACATTCGTCTCATAATACTGCGTAAGCTTCAACATTACTTTAATAAAGGAATACAACGTTCAAACCTGAGCAAGACTGAAGATATGCAGTAACCGATTTTATTGACTCTCCATGGGTACTGGTAGCTTGGCATTGTAGGCTTTTCATAAGGCTACTGTCTGCAGGGTTAGTCACGGTGAATCTGCTGGTAGCGTTCACCAGGCGGCCTGTGGTCTCACCTGCCACTTCCAAGGAACTCACAACTTCCTCAGAATCACTAAGTAGCCATGTGAGTGTCCACCGGTCTGGCCGCATGACACGGAGAGTACACTCAAAGCTTCGCTTAGCTCCTGGTGGGACACAAAGTCGATGGGATTTTTCCCTCACTAGATCTCCAGTTGAGATGTCCAACAGAGCCAAGAGGGGCTTTGGAGCTGACATGAAAATAAAGGTGTAGAAAATGATCCTGAATTCATGTCAAAAACACCACCAGATATCCGACAGTATGCATATTTCAATCTGCAATGGACATAACGCATTGCAATTTTCAGTATTCCTTCAGACCACTCCATTAGCCTGCTACTTGTATGGGCGGCAAAAGTGCAGAACTATCACCTTACGGTTGGTTTTCTAAGTCTCAACACGGACATTTGTCCCACTAATTTAAATATGGTTGTATTTTTATTTGATATGCAGTAGTAATAAAGCGGCATTATGCGGCCACGTCTCACGTAGTTTATCACGGGGCAGATGTCCTTCATCGATTTCCTTGCCCCCTGCTATCTTTGTCAATTCACATAATTATTGAAATAATATATTAATTTATTTCTATAGAGCACATTACATTAATAAATTCAAAGAAACAATAAACTTTAATACGCTCTACAGATTAAAACGGCAGGAAATATAATGGTTCTGTAAGATATTATGCAGTCACAAAAATACAAAGTGCATCAAAACTTCAAAAGGCGTAAAAACAATACATTACTTCATTGATCCAGCTTTAATTTTATACAAGTATATTGCGTGACCATCTGCATACAGACATTCGGTTTGATAGTTTGGTTTCTACCACAGCTCTTTTGGTTTTAACCCATATTTAGAAAGAAAGATATTTTTCGGTTTCTCTTCGAGTACATGTTTAGATGATTTTGTTTCAACATGTTGGCCTACACACGTCAGTGGCTCCTGTTTTCAGTACAAACGAGGTCGTTGCTTCTGAGGAGAAATGTCCGTACGTATAACTAACTATTTCCATGGAAATAGTTGACAGACTGACTCTTACGCAGTCGTCTGTCGCGACGACTACTACGCCTACGACATCCCTCCAGTAAACATTTGACTAGAAAATGCTTAGTTAAATTAAGATAACTCATTAAGTGCAAATTGGAGGAAACCTCCGATATGTAAGAGGTAATTGCTGTAGGGGCATAACCAGATACCGACAAAAATGCAATAAATCGAACTATCTGAAGCAGGGAGGGGAAGTGCTCGGCATTGAAACCATGGCTGTGACTAAACCATTGAAAAAGATGCCAAACCATAGTGATGAGATAAGTTCGTGCGGGGGGGCACTGCGTCCTGCAAAAGACACTTGACCTCTAACTGAAGACAATCCACACGTTGGCGGACAAGTGGGTCATATCGCGGTCTGTAGCGGGTGCGAGATGACGCAATCTGGTCATCTGAAAACGTGAAAGAGCACCAGGAATGCCATTATCCAGGCCTGGAACATGCTTAGATCGAAACTGGATATTAGATGTGAGACATGTCACCACGAGGCGTCGCACCAAACGCATCATTAAGTGACATTTAGACGTTTGTCTGTTGATGACACCAACTACAGCCTGAGTGTCACACCAAAATATCATGCGCTTATTATGCAACTGGACAGCCCACTGCTTGACCGCTAGCACAATAGGTACTAACTCCAAGCAGGCAATAGAAAGGGACTGACTTTTTACATGCTCGGGCCACTTCCCTTGACACCAGTGCCCAGCAAAGTAATCCCCAAAGCCAATTTCAGCAGAAGCATCAGTGTACATGTGCAATTGGTCACTATTGTACCATACCGAATCCGGAAACATTATCGTTCCGCTGAAACGTGACAAAAACTGCTGCCACGCCAGCAAGTCTGCTCGTGCACCTGAAGTGATGCAAACGAGAATGTTATGAGGTTTGGAGATCCCCCTAGCTAGATCATGCAAACGACGGAGAAAGGCCCTACCAGTTCTTACCGCCTTACAAACAAAATTGAGACGACCTAGCAGGGACTGAAGGTTGCGCAGCGTGATTTTCTTCTGATCGAGCACACTAACAATCGTATTTTTTAAAGCAGTTTGCTTATCAGTCGGGATTTGAATCTGTCGAGCAACCGATCGATCGCTAAACACAGGAAAGTGAGGCTTGTGGCTGGACTTTCGCTTTTTTCTTCCGCAATTGGTACTCCAAATCGCTGACAAACTAAACAAAGCAAGTTCACGATCAATTTTAGACTGCAGAATGATGGGATGTTTGCGAGCAAATTCCGAATTACGAGCAGAGGTACTAACCCTGGGACCTGAATAGCCTACCCCGAAACCATGAAAAAACCTTCTTTCAAAATGTGGGAGTCCAGAGTATTAGGGTAAACGTGCAAAAAGGGAGCATACTACTTAGTTTTACCGGGGTTGGTGCCAGCTGCCGAGACTGTGAGTTTCCCTGACAACGGGTTGCAGGGTAGCCTAATGCGTTGCAGGTGGAGCAGCGATACGCGAAGCAACACATGGGGCGATTGCATTGACCGCAGTTGAAGTCGTTACAACTCCTGCGACTGGGCGCCGACCAGGACCGAAATCGGACCAGGGCTTGGCGGCAGTGGATGGGGCACGCTCGCGTTGCTGGTACGGACGAACATGTTGCTGGTGCGAAACGCGCCCACCAAGCAGCATCAGCCAGGGTTCTGCATCAATAGTTGCCCAAGAGCGCGACGGCACACACACCTGTCGCAGCCGAAACTGGATGTCGTACTTGCGCCAACCATACCCCACTTGTCGAAATGCCGCAGGTCGAATAGTGTCTGCGTACTTCAGTAACGAACGAGCGTGGGTAGGATGTCGCAACAAATACACAGATGCAAAAACTAGAAACGCCGACGTCCACTGCTCGATAGACGTGATACGCGGAGCCTGCTTATAGACGTCCATGAAAAACAACACCAAAGCTACATTGTGACATGGCCACCTACTCCAGTCGTGCAAAATGGTGCATATCAGATCTTTTTCATTCATTGTTACTTTCAGTTTTGGGGTTTTAGTTAATTAATTTATTTATTTAATAAATTATTGGTGGTTAGAATTGTCGTTGTTGATATGTTCTCCGAAGTGCAATTATTTATGTTTCACAAATGGAACCCAGACCCCGTGTGGGTGGGCTTCTTACACCCCTTTCACTATCTGCCACTTTGGCCAGTTTCGGAAATCCGTGTACAATTTCATGAAATGAGAGTCCCACCATCTGGCTAGCTTTTAGATGAAAAATATATGTTGAAAAATTATCATTTCCCTGAATACTGCTGGCAACTAGGCCTTAGGCCTAAGGGGAAGCTTGCTCATTGAAAGCCAAGATTTCAAGTTAATCTATATATACGAACTATTGAATTTAATTTTTGAAAGAGCTATAGGTTCATAATATTGTTCAAAATGATCACCAATTTCTTTTTACTTACAATAAACCTGCAATATGATTATTTGGCCAAGCAAATGCCATTGTTTCACGTCTGTCTTTATAAATCTTTACCATGGTGTATTGTATAATTGTAGACGTTTGTTGATATTATTGTGTGTCACAATCTTCAGGTTTTCCGTTTTTGACGAAGAGTATCATTCTCGAGGATCAAGGGAGGTTAAACTTTAAGTGCCAGTATTAATGTGAAACTTCTGTGAATGCCTTATGTCTAGAGTAATATGTAAAATTAATAGCGATCCAGGGCAGCAGCGATTGTAAAGAGCAGCAGCATGATAAAAGGCAGGCAGTTAAGTATGGCGAGGGTTCTAAAACTATAAAGCGGTGCCCATTTCTGTCCAATTTGCGATGTTCCACGTAATGTTATAGATATCAGGTCTAGCCTCCTGAATAAAGCATTCAAAGAGACGTGTGGTACCCGACTGCACAACCACCGGACCATATCTGGGGTCATCGAGGAGCGCACCGGTCGATGGGTCAGAGACACGCACCATAGGAATAGGAATAACTGAATTCAAGAGCCAAAATAGTTTCCATTTTATGCGTTGCATAATAACAGATTCAGTGGGCGTTTTGTGATTTGGAAATAGCGTTAGAAGGGATAAAACTAGTGTCGTAAATCTGTGTTGGAAATATAGGGGGGGGAGAAAGGTGGGGGGTTGACCTGCCGGGTCACTATAAAGGGGGCAATGCTCATGATAAAGATGTACATCTGTGATGTGTATCAAATTCATGCAGAATCTTACATCAAAATGGTACACATGTATTTATGACTTATAAAATTGCTTTCCCTTTTTAGTAATATTGCAAAGAGTCTACCCTTTGGGAAATCCTGAAATTTCTTCAAAATCCGTTCAACTTTTTTTTAGCTCATAACAAAAAGGGTGGGTGAAGCAGTGTGGGGGTGATTCAATCACCCATTCCCCACCTAAAGCGTGGGGGTATATATTTTCTCCCGTTCCCCAGGGATTTACGCCCATGGTGAAAACTAGCGACTCAATAATTGGTGCTTGCTTAAAGTTTGCACATAACACAAAGGAAGCAACATTATTGGTTTAAATTAATGTATGTTTGTATGTAGAAGCATGTTCACGGTTATAACTCACTTGTTAATAGATAAGCACTGCTGGAACAATCGACTCCTTTTACTACTACGTGGCAAGTATAAAGGCCTTTGGACAACAAGTCGACATCAATGACGGTATGATTGCAAGTAGAAGGTACAGAACTGTGATTGTAAAGGCAGGAGCTCCCGCCTATCAAATTCTTCCCCGCGTGCTGCCATCGTATTCTTGTACCACTCAATTCCTCGTTACCCACTACCTCACAGGTTAGGGTCACATTGTCACCGATGCGGGCAAAGATATCCGGACCTTGCGTGATCCCAATGGTTGCATCACAGCTGTTCACCTCACCTTCAGAAAAAAATACTTCACTATTAGGAAGCTATGCAAAAACCCAACTCTGTGATAATCGAGCTTAGTGGCCAGCCAAACATATAATATGGGTTGCTGCTTTTTTGCGCACATTGGCCTACCCGCATGGCGAAAACAAATTCCTAAGCATTACAAGAGATTTATTATTTTTTTTAATGTACCTTTCTGTTTAATCGAACTACAAACACCAGTGCCTGTAGTTAACATCTCTAACAGTTGTAACAAAAAAATACAACGCGAATTTGTGACATTGCATATAATATTTGCGTTGCGAATACATTACAACTGAACATTCAACTCTAGCGAAATTTCGCTGCAATTTTTTCTTGACGTTAAATTCACTTCACTTTGGCATTTGCCTGAGGTATGAACTGGCTTTAATACATGTTTTTACTCTGTCAGGAAATCGTTTATTAAACTGTGTTTTATTCTACCAGTGATTGGTGGCAACCCGCTGACATACTAATGCTCGCAATAGTCAATATTTTCGCGCTGAAATATATTTCTACATGTGCAAAAATTGTGTTGCTCATCTAATACATCAAGGGAATGTTATTTCCAGTCTTACCTCTCACTAACGGCAAAGCCAGCGCAGTCAAAGCAAAAATGCTGAAGATCCTCATGTCTCCTTCAAACAAGTTCGAAACTGGCATTATGGCTGCTAGTCAGCCTGCTGTTGGAATTATCTATTTCCAATATTGCATTTACTCATATCGATTTTGTCATATGAAAATTGTGCAGGTCATGGCCAAAAAAAAAAAGTGAGTAAATTTCCTGGTTTCACTTCCCGCATTAAAAAAATATTGAAAACTTTTGAAAACACTTCGGTACAAGTTTCCGGAAGCACCGTTTGTGAGCAAGAAGTAATCATATCTGAGCCAGGAACTTCTTGTACGGATCCAAGCTGAAAGTGCGTAAATAAGCAAGACGGCATCAGAAATGTTTCTCACTTATGACGTTGTGTACACATGAATGCTGTCGCGGCCTGGACTGCATGGTGCTTTGATCAGTCCTTGGATTAATTATCTTTACCTCTGAAAAAAGTTCATGACAATATAAGGAACCATTGTAATATTTTTAAAGTGAATTATTCATTTACGTTGGTAACATTTACTTTACGAGTAGCATCTCCCAGGATGTGTTAATACGTTTTCAGCACTGCATGTACCCCATGAACTTGAATTTGTAAAAACACCACCTCTCCAAGAAATTCAAAATTACAGTGTAAAACGTCATTTGCATTTGTTTGAGCGACCTTTACGACATTCTGTTTTAGTAACCCATGCCTACTTAACACCAATGAACGAGTCTGCACCCATTTTGTTGAGTAATACTCGACCCCACAAGTGTGATTTTGATGCTCCTTCACACTTACAGGGCGCATTTCAACAGCGGTTGCAAGCGAGGTCATGCGCATAGGTGTGGACAGTGAGCTAAATATTGTTCTGGTGTACACCGTCATTCTACGGAATAAAGTTCAATGATAAAGCCGTCATGCAGAACATGGTGCAGAATGAGTAAAGCAGTACGCAGGTATAATGCCACTGAAGTAATACGTGTGCAGATGGATATGTTGACGAACTACGACCTTTGCACCAGTATGTCACGTGATTCGGAGGCTCGTTTAAAGGTGCACACCGCACTAGCCTCCCAGCTTACATTGTCTATTTCGAAGATCAGATTGAAAAAGGAACCAAAATAGCATATTTTGTTGATAGTTCAATAAAAAGAGTCCGTTGGAGACACCTTCAGTGAAAGGATAACCCCCACATAATGGGTATTCTCTCGGCGCAGGTTCGTTGCGTGCATTTGCACCACGGTGAGTGTTAAATGCTTGCTGAACGTATTTTTCTCCAATCACATAAACGTTGTGGGCACGTTAACGGACGGACTGATTGTGTGCCAATGTTGAGCTTGAAAGACGCATGCATGGTTGAATACATTAATTGTTGGAACCGGTTATGCGTCTGTGCTCATGGACAATTTAACACATAATATAGCTGTCTGCGGCTGCACACATAATGAACAGCCATTTTGGTTCCAAGGTCCGAAGTTTTCGGTCTCCCTCGTGATACTATGGTATGCCACGCCTTGTGATCCCTACTCATGCAACATGCATGTTCAATTTCGTGGACTTCCTGCTTATTACCCTATACCAGACCATGCATTGCGAATGATAATTTATAGTATGTGGTCCGGGGAAAGAAGTCTTCAGTCAGGTTGGGACGGATGGTTTGAATTCCGGACGCGAAAGCCGCACAGCACAGTTGGCCGGAAGTCCCACTTCCACCGACGCATGGGAGACAGCTTAAACTACTGTCGTTAAAACCAATTAAACAAACTATGAATATGGTTTTTAGCCCATTCTTCCTTTAAAGACCCCAAAGCGACGGGGACACTCGTTTGTGTTTGAACTTACTGCTTGGAAATACCATGTTTCCTACCTTAATGGTACGTACGTCTAGTGCTCAAGCCCCTCCATTTTCTCTAACATTCAAAATGTCTTCCCACGAGTATCACACAGACTCGCCAACTAGGTTAACAATGTATTTAATTTGATATATTTCCACTATTTCTGAGCAAACATATTTTATTATCCTAAAGGGCACATAATTCAGGGTGGCATGGTGTGCACCTTTAAAGGGAAAGTACAGCGCCATTGCTCTAAACTGGAATTCCCAGAAATGCACTGAGTTTTCTCTACGCCATGACTGGAGTTGCCTTAACTGTTTGTTGCATGACTGCTATCGTGTGATGAAACGTAAGTTTTTAACATAGTTTTTAACATACTGTTACACACATTCAGTGATAAAGCTAAATAGTGTTATCAACATGACAGTTGAACCACAATAATGTTGCACGGACTTCAAAAATATACAATATAAATGTACTATCTTCCACTGTAGGTTACACTGAAGTGTTGAAGGGCCACGACCATTTTTATTTGATATTTGACGTTGTGAGAGTGGCAAGCAATTCGGTAGCGCCATCTGAAATGTCACTCAGTTTTTTGTTCACGTGTCGATTTTTTGCTCTAAAACAGGCCTACATAGCTCGGCATGTGTAACTCAGACAAACGTACAAGCAAATCTAGCTGGTTAAACTCAACTGCGCTGTGTGGATTAGTTCCTGACCTTTCGTATTCAGAACTTCGTCGATCAGGCGGTCAGAAAATATTACCACGTTAGCACTATTTTGAAGATACATTTTCTGTTCACACACATCACCTACAGTTCTGGGAGTTTGCTTTTAAGTTTAGACCGTCCGAGCACATACACTGAGTTTCAATTTAATTTTTTGTGAATTTGGTGTAGGCCTATGTGAGGTCTTCAACTCAAATTTATGTCGCGTGCCCTCTGTTAAGCCTAGCTCCACAAGGATTTTCCCGTATAATGTAAGATGGTAATTACGTATTAACTGTCGAACCTGTTTTAAATCGTTATGTGGAAGACTGATAGAAATCACGTAAAAAAGTCCGAAAGATGGATATCAGCGAATACATCTTGGAATATGAAACCGGGAGCCCAATGAGATTAAACATGCAATGATTTTGAATGCAAAAGGCTAAAGCTTGGAATATGTAAAGCAGTAACAGAGGCCATTAAGAAATTGGATCATAGTATTGGTTGTAGGAGATCCTGTGAGAGTATTTTGGAATGCATTCGCACAGTGTGTCTTTACTTTAGTTACTGTGACTTATGAAAGTATTATCCATAATGCAGGCAACATGGTCTGCTTACGGCTCGAATGCACATCAGTGTTTCTCTTCATATCATTTGGATTGTTAACGGCGCAGACCAACGTATGCCCACCAGACTCCGGTAAGAACTGGTTAACAATTACATAAAGTAACTCCAAGCAGGAATACTCAAGGTTTAGCTTCTACAGTTCACTTGTTTATTACGAGGATGTATCTGCGTCTCATCTTCAGCACTTAACCCTCAAAGAGCCTGGGGGGACAGAATCTGCCCCATGTTGATTTTTGCTGATAGCATCTGCGGGATTAATTTCTGCATGCTGTTACTTGATGAAATCTTTTCCAATGCATTAGCCTCATTTTGACCCCAAATTTATGAAAATTGGACGTGGCGTTCTCTCTCAGTGAAGAATTTTATGAGGCAGGGTGAAGTATGATGTGACATTTACCATTGACTTTGTACACAGAAGTACATCGTACAAAGGGCAGAGTGGTTTCCCCTTGTCAGGAAGTCTCTTGCTTTGCATATTACTGTATACAGCTCATAGCATCTCTGGTTTCGTTTCCGCTCAATATACAATCCATGCAGCATCTTTGATGTGAAAAATGCAACAAAATCGTCCAACAATCGAAAGAAGATAAAAACGGTATGATGAATAATAAATGAGTCATAATTATTCAAAAACTTTATTAATTTCACACAGATGATTAGTATGTATGCCTCTGTATGATTGCTAAATTTCATTGAAATACATCATCGTATGGCTGAGTTCTGAGGGAAGGACAGATTCCCCCCCCCCCGACTGTGACAAGGCCAAAAAAACAGCTCTTTGAGGGATAAGGCACTGATTTCAAGAAATAACTCCAATTGAAGTAGTGAAAACTCTACTTTGCAGTCACAACCAACTGTCATGGAGCATAGTACATGATGTCTATCAGAGAACCAATAAGTATAAGTGAGGCTCTTGATAAGGAAAGAATAATGACTAAATACCAGAAGTACAATACCAAAAGCAACTTTACAATGCAACTCATGTAAACCACACTGTTACATGTACCGGTAAGCCCGAAAACGCTAAATGAAATTGTGATTATAAAGCCACAAATAAAAGGTGAAAATGTCTCCCAAAATCCACCCCATGAAATCTATGATATAAGGAATGGGACGGTGAACAAAATAGATATGTTCAGCTTTCATCACATTACGTCTAATCGAATGCCGCTTCGAGCATTTTCCTAAGTAAATAGTCAAGACAGGGCGCTAGACCAACCTTACGCTCGTAGTTCATGTCACTGCACTGGGAAAAGTTATTTTCAGAAAATGGTTCGTCTAAATTATTTTTGTCGAAACTCGACGGTTGGGGTGTTCATTGAATTTTGCGCGGAAAATTCACTGGCTGGGGGGGGGAGGTGTTCGCCACTATTTATAACCTGTTGTTGTCTTGTACATATAGAAAACATAACACAACGTGCATTTGGATGGTTCAACAACCGCGCTTACCTACAGCAGGGCATTTGGTACACCATTGCCTGTCCAACATTCCGTCCTGGAGAAAAACTGGATAATGTGGTATGGCGCAAAAGACCGAATGCTGAACATCCGACGACAGACAATCTCATTAGCCGTGATTTCCACAATCCTAACAATAACCACGCCGTTAGCGACAGATATGATTTGGGATCCGATGTCAGCCTGCTCATCAAAGGCGTTGAACCAGGTGACGAAGGTCGGTATATTTGCCATGTCGTACCTGCAGAGACGATATACAGAGATGAGGAGGTAGATCTTCTTCTTGTTGGTGAGACCTTTAAATATCCACAATACTATTTTCAAAACAGTAAACTTCACTAGCTAAGGGGAGAATCAAATTTTAATTTATTTCCCTGAAAAAGTGGGTAGTTGGAAAAGAAGAGTAAAATCGAAACCCACTTTTCATTAAAATTACTGTACGTACTTTTTCATCCCATGTCAAGTCACACACCCTCCCCAGTGACACCTCTTCAATTTGCCTGATTTTAATTCTGTTGGTGCCATAAAAGGTCAAATGAAAGAATCCCAAGTTTAGTGGGCCTCCTAGCTCAAACGGTTTACAAGTTATGGACCTTCAAAGTTTGGGTTCCACGTCCACTTTTGGGATCTGGGAATTGCACACTAAATTTTGGACCATATTTGCAATTTATGTGACATAATCTTCTTCTTGATGGGGTTCAGTGCAACTGGTGCAGTTTAGGAGAAGAAACTTGAATTGAGAAAGGAAAATAAAACGTCTTGTACTACTAACATTTTGGGGGTTTCGTGAGTTTCAGATGACACCTTCCCACCTAGCAGTGGAGAATCATCTACCACCAGTTTCTTGCAAGGACACAGACAGACGCTACCGTGTCAGTGCGCGTCACATCCCAACGCATCATCTGTAGTGTACTGGTCAATGGGAGAGGGCATCACTACAGATACAGAGATCATTGGTGCACGTTTCTCTGATGGCGCCACCCTGCAGATTCAACATGGCGCCGATTACAGCATTGGTAGCGACGCTTCACTTACAGTCAACTCCCTGAATGGTGTACATGATAACCAGCGATTCTGGTGTCATGTATTCCAGTCAAATGGGACTCTAAAAAATTGCTACACTGATGTTGAGAAAACAGGTAACGCTTATCAGGCTACAAAAATTATAGGTGTAAATCAATACGATTTACCAAAGTGATACATAACGTTATATCCTGAGTTCTTAAAACTTACAGTTGCTGTAGATGTGAGACGTCGTACCCATGATGCTCTAGAGGCTTCCGAAAAGGCATTCTACCTGCAAAAAGGACGACGGCAGGTTCTCCCTTGCACGAACTGGACACCGGGCACAGCAACCTGTGCAGTTCAGTGGCTGAAGATTGACACCACATACCAGGCTATCCTCAATTACACCTTGTCGACCAATCGGGTGGAAGTGGTCACAGGTTACAAACTGGCCAGTAATTTCGGTCTCGATATCGCCTCAGCCAATGATTCTCATGCTGGGAGGTACCAGTGCATCTCTGCAAATTCCAACAAGGTTGAGGAAATCCAAGTTCGTGTGACAGGTCAGTGCTTTAGGGCTCTTTGGTGGTTTCAAATTTTGGACAGTTCTATAACTACACTTCTATACTGTATCTATTTTGTCGTCCAGACTTTCCTGAAAAAAGACAATAGAAAGTACACATAGACGTTCAGAAGCGCGAATTAGTGTTTCATGTGACTGAAATACAGTTGCTTTACGTTAACAGATGAACTAAAAGGCCCTTCTAGGAGATGATGAGATAAATGGAGTTTACATACCCCAAAACACTTCCCGAAAGAATGTCTTGACCATCAGTAGGGTGCTACATTATTTCAAGTCTCCACAATGTATTCTCAATTTTAGGAGACAGATTTCCACTCGATGGCGGGAGAGCTACTGCTGGTGAAGCCGTGTACTTTGAATCCGACAGAAAACTGACACTAACGTGCCCTGCCGATTTCAAAATCTCCTGGACAACCGAAGCCCTTATTATCTGGTCGTACGGAAAACCCAAGGAGGAGGACACCACTGTCATTGGCCAGCTGAGTCTACCAGATGGCACAAAGACACTGTCTGATTTGAATGACAAAGGCTGCCTCGGCATTACCTCTGAGGGGTCCCTCATTCTGAACAATTGCTCTCAAGATGGTGACGTCAGATACTGGTGTCATGTCTTCCAATATGGAGAGGGGGTTATCAGAGCATATGTGGATTCGAGGATTAAAGGTATGCTTAAAATGTGATTACGATCACTGAAGATCAGACCCCCAATAAAATGGTGGGGAAGGAAATACTGGCTAAGATGTCCCATTAACTGGCATAGTGACGTTTCAAGACATCTATTTCTGGAGGTGACCTTGGAAATCATAATTGTACTATCCAGAAAATTAGCTAACATGATATTGATAGTAATGAAGGGTGATTAAACGCAGGAACCAAAAAAGTAGAACCAGACTTCAAATTTCTCCGATATGATACAACAATACGCGTATTTCTAATGATCTGTTTCAGACACTGAAGTTTCTGACAGGAATCCTGGGTCACCGTACATTATCCCAGTCGTTATTGGAGTTTGTGTGTTCGTCATTGCTCCGTTGATTTTCGTGCTGGTAGTCCGGAAACGATGGAAACAGTCTGCAAAGTGCGAAAGGGCGAAGCAAGGTGAGGCAATACCATTTCAAAATCTTACGTTTAGATTGCTTATCAAGAATAGATCGGTTTTTCTTCCCTTCTTCAATATTGAACACATTAAAGGGTAGAAATAAAAATTCAGTACTCATCGTATGTGAAACTAGCTCATTTTGTTGAAATATACTTCGAAAATAAAGTCTGTAAAGAAAGTATCGATAACGCGATATTGCTTTTAATTAGGCAGTTGGTTAAGATATTTGGACTCTCCTTTGACACCAGAGTCTCTAAATTATTTGATATTTGAAAACTTTTGAAATCAACCGGACTTAACTATGTCACAAAGCAAGTACCTCTTCTTTACAGCATTATTGTAAAAGGCGGAATTAGAAAATCAATGGGCCTAGTGAGTACCGCCCTTGGGCTAATCCTGGAAATTATCATAAAATGCAGTTCCATCATCTTAGTAGAAAAAGGTAACCCTCGTAATGTACTCAGAGTTAATTAAACCATAAGGATCTCAGTGATTTGAAATTACTTTTTTTCATTGCAGAGCCCGTGAGACATTACGATGTGTCAAAGATTGCTGAAAGAATTCAAACTTTTGTGAAGAAGACATTTGGCCGAGTTCCCATTACACCCCGCACTGCTCAGACTGACGGAGACAAAGCCCCGATGGATAAGGTGTACATCCCCACAGAGATGTTCGTCAACGTGCCGTTTGCAGATGGTTGTGTAAGATGTAAGTTACTCTCAGAATCACAACTATTCGATGATGGGATCTCAGAACTGGCCAATAGGCATGTTCTTATTAGTGGTAAATCAGGCTGTGGTAAAACTACCATCTTGGGTAGAGTGATTTACGATTGGTCTTTGGGCAGAAAGGATACATTGCTGGCTGAGAAAAAGTTAGTCTTTCTGCTACCAGCCGGGCTCTTAACTCAAACCAGAAATCTTGGCCAAGCAGTTGTTCAACACATGCTACCTTCACACCCCGCCACATTGGCAACGTTCATTAATGAGTATTGTTCAAACAATCCCAGTGACGTTGCCATATTAGTTGATGGTTGCAATGGCAAGCAGGATATAGCAACTGTAATGAGAATATCGGAAGACCAAGGTCTTCTTGAATGTCACTTGATCATGACCACAAGAAATGCAAAATTTGCTCAAGATGCGTGCAAACAATATAACATGCGCTCTATCACAATCTCTGGCTTTGCACCAGACAATGTTTGTAAGTACGTTGAAAACATTATTCATATCATACGTGATAAATCGAATAGCAGAAACACAAAAAAAAGAGACACAACTATCGATATCGATGACTCACATCCAAGCACTTCGTTAGACTCTCTGCATGAAATAACAGGGGAGGAAAAGGCTGAAATCTCCCCAACGCTTCAACTTTCCCCTGATGAGTCTTACAAAAAAAGGCAGGGTGAAACTCCAACAAGGACTACAAGCACAACACACAGTGGATCAATTATTGAAAGCTCAAGCACAGTTTCAAAAGATATGCCAAAAGCAATAAGCACGGAAAAGGACAGAATTTCACCTAATTATAATCTTGGGAAGTATTTAGAGGAGGGTATTTTACCACCTGAGGTTGTTTGTCTACCGGGTAATTTAGCGGCTCTTTGTCAATTATGTGTGTGGACGAACGGGGGCGCCTTTCACTCTGCGAATACCATGAGTGATATTTTCTACGAATTGGTGAAATGCCTATTTGAAAGGGGTAAAGTAACAAATGGTGACAAGTCAGTGAAAGACGACGGCAATGGATCTCGTCTTGAAACTCTGACAAAAAGGCAGCTTCACATAGTAACAGAACTTGGCAAGGTGGTTCAATCTAAGATCGCTGAACACTATGAAGGTCCGTTGGCATTATCAGAGTCGGATTTCCTCAACACTGACCAGGGAAATAGCGTTCTGGAAGCTGCAATCGAAATGGGCATGCTGTGTCATGTAGAAGATAGGAACTGGAACTTTGACATGAATGCCATGAAGGTGGATTCAGACTCAGAGTATCCGAAACAGGTGTCAAAATCGAGCAAAATTCGATCATTCCTCAGTAGGAAACAGCGCGTTCTGAATGAGCCGGAGATACCACTCATTAAATGTGACAGAAAAGTGCACTTCATCCTTGAGATACTTGAACACTTCTGCGTTGGTGTGTACATGGCTCACTCGACTGAAGGCGTAGGCAAATGGTTGGAAGACGTTTCACGTGTTATTGGAATGGAAGACAGTCTCGACAAGATTTCTAGTTTCATTAACTTTGCCTGTCGGGAGGGCAAGCCTGGTGATCGATCTGCTGTGTTTGAACAACTTGTCAAAATTGTGAATACAGGACGAAAAAAGTCAAGCCTCCTAGAAGACGTGCACCTTGTCCAAAAATGCCAGGAGTTATGTATGCAGCTACACTTTGATTGTAAACTCTTGGGATCTATGAACAAAATGCTGAATGAGCTTTTCCCGTTGGGCACAGTCCGTTTACTTGGAATTTCTAGACGCAAAATTAGGCTTCTAACGTACCTTCTCAAACATGCACAGAACACCGGAGATGGTTCTGCCCTAAATGTGAAAACGATTGAATTGTTTCGCATCGTTCGTACTGAATGGCCAGGATTTCGAGAAATTTTAGGTCTGATGGCAACTGGAAAAGATGGGAAGACATCGCAGATTGAAGCAGGAGAACCGAATAAAGAAGCAGACCAAATTGTCACCTTTGCAAATCCACAGCATACAGTAGCAGGAACCGAACAGGAAGGAAGAATCCCACCTGCCAGTATCCCCGAGGTGATTATTAAGCCATCATCACAAGAAGAACTGAAACACAACTTAGAACAACCAGATTCCACCAAGGAAGCTGACGACCCTGTGACCAGAATGACACCTGAAGAGGAAAAAACCCAAAGTAAAAGCTACAAATCAGAAGAAGCCCATTTGGAACCACTTGTCAATTATTACAAACGCGATACCCTGAAGAGATTACGAGAAAAGGTAGAATCAAGCAGCCAGGATATGCCTGTGTTTCCTTCTCACCAGTCAGATATCAGTGTCCTTCAAACCGTGCAGTCTATGGGTCTACAGGAGCTAGCTGAATCACAGTTTGGTGAATGTCACTCATCTGACGCAGTAAAGGATTTGGTTCGCTGCTTGCCAGATGTGACGATGCTAGAAAGTCTCGTTCTTGTTGGAACGATTCTGAGTTCAGAAAATATCTGTTTCCTGGCAAGGAATCTGGGCAGACTCCCGAAGTTGCAGACATTTGATCTTCGTCTGAATAAGCTTTTTGACGACTGTGCCTTCGAAGCACTAACCGACTCACTCCATGCTTCCAAGCAGTTGAAGGACTTGAGACTTTCTTTATACAAGGTCTCCATTGAAGGGTTCAACAACGTCAAGAAAAAAATGGAGATAGGTGGGGGACCGGCGTGGGAAAGACTGAAGACGCTGTATCTGCTACACGCCTCCCATGCAGAAACATTTGTAGAATTCTTTTCCAACAGCGTGAAATATCTTCGAGATATTGAATCAATTCACATCTCAGTCTCTTTCCCAGGATACATACTGTCAGACAGTGTAGTCCTAGAGACAAAACAGAACTTGGAAAATCAGGAGTATGTGACTCACCTGGAAAGCGTTGACATTGATAACATTGAGAAACTGAAATTACAGTTGGCTTCGTTAAAACTCCCCAAGGCGAAAAGAAAAAAGAAGCATGGTATTCTTCAAAACACTGACATCGGAGGAAATATTGGGCAGGTTGTTAAGAATATTCCAAGCACTGCGGACATCAAGGGATCAGGAAAGGGAGCTTTAGTTGGGGCCAAAGTTGTTGGTAAAGTGTTCGGAAAACCAGGAAAAATTATTGGAGCCGCAGCGGGGGCAGTGGTAGGCTCCGTGTTAAAATGACGACGCAGTGTCTACATCATTCTTTGCATTGACTTATTTTTACTTTAAATTATACGCCAAAGGATCATGCTGCACAAAACGTGAAAAGGGCCATGTAATAAACTACATCACTAAAATCCTTGAAATTGATCCTTGAGTTTCAATTAACTGTAAGTTCAGTTTTGCTTTGCTACTTTTATCTGTATTTTGAGCCTTCTTGTTTTTGTGAGCTAATATGAACTAACACATTCATTACCAAAACCGTGATGGAATCCAAGGCGCTGAACCTTAAAATGTTGCATAGGATAGTGTACGTTGCTTGATTTCTCTGCAGCGCTATCGAAGATTTCCATTTTCTCTGGCAATTTATGTTGTTAACGTTTAGTGAAATAAGTGAGTGAGAAAGCGTTTCTTTGGAATGTTATCGAGGAAGCAATGTTGGGATTCTAAAATTGAACGTGAAAACGGGCGGACTCAAGAGCGTCCTCCCTGATTTACATCACACTAAGGCGACTTAAAATCGTAGTCAGTTTGTGCATTTTTTTAAGAGACATTCAAGAAGTTCCATTATTCAAAAGTAACGATTATTGTAAATGTCATGAACGTTCTGTTTAAGCCTGTACATAGTTAAACATTTGTGGATTGCCTCGGTTCCTGTAATGACAATAAAAAGAAATCTATTAAGGAAGGATATTAATCTTATGAAAAACTGAATCGCATGTATTATCAAAGTTGGAGCAGATCAAAGACATGTGTGGATTCTTCTACTTTCAATAATAAATTAAAAATGCATGGTTCCATGTGAACTGTAATAAATGTTTGGATCAAAGTGGATTTAAAAGGAGTGTCATACATATTTCAATAGGAGGAGCCAAATAAACTGCATTTTATTCAGTCCATTGAACAAAAAATGCCCTGGTGGTGATTACATCACCATTTTCTTGCATGCCAAGCTAATATACAAGATTGACAGATTGACAGAAAAAAAATGGGTTGTATAAAACTTGTAAAAAGTTGTAAAAGATGTTGCATGTTATAGTTAAAGTTTCAATATCAAAGACAAGTGTCATTATGCCACTGTTCTATCGTGCACGTGTCTACTGAATGTCCTGAATTTATACAGTCCTGGGGCAAATTTCATGAAAGAATTGGATGTGTAAAGTGGTTAGGATTAAACCAGAGATTAAATGAACTGCATTTTATTTTGAAATAGCAATTGATCACCTCCTCCCATATATATAAGTAGAAAAACGGAGCTGTTTGGCTGTACATAAATTAAACCGAGGTTTGTTAGCTGATTTGAATATTTGAAAAGAGGAAACTTTAAATGTAAACGTGCAAATAGGCCTATGTGTATATATAAAAACGAGTTCAACTGAAGTAAGAATTAATTCATCTACTTGGTTTTTATTTTGCATTTTATTTCTTTCATGACTATAATGGTTTTAGAGCAAACTTTTAATGTAATTTGTACCTTACAGTATCATATCATCAATCATATTCTCATATTTAAATCATTTTGTCCAGGAGTGTTTCTGTATTCTGCATAATAATATGGGAAGATTTCAGATTTTTTTAAGCCCATTTTCACTTCTGTTAAATAATTTCACAGTTTAAGTTTTGTTGTAATATGTCTGACTATTCATGTCACAAGAATGCAGTTAAAGACTAGATTTTTTCGTTCTCTACCTGAAGGATTGCTGTTATCCTTTGGCTTAATCTTTAAAATTCAATTTGAGATGTAAACTTCAGCGCTTCACCACCGAATGATGAGTAGTGTATTAAAAAACATAGCAAAACAAGAACAAGAAAACAGTTAATCCTTATTGGATGTCATTACAAGTGTAAATTATTGAGTTTTTTCAATAGACCTCTGTACTGATGACATCACACTTTGATCTAGTTGGCTGTGGGCCCTGGCTATAGGGCCAATAGGAAAGTTCATACATGTATGTATGTATACAAAGCTTGTACTCTACACATACGGAGCAATTTTCTGTACAAAATTATAGGCCTATATATATTTTTCTGATTCTTTTATTTCATTATAATTAATTATTTGTCTATAGCACGTTAACTTTGTTGTTAACATTTTACAGAATTAAGCAAGATTTAATCACAGTAGATTGAGGTTGGTATTGTAAAACTTATCAAAGCGAACTATAATTTGTTATGGAAAGGACACACAACAAAAATTTGGAATGATACTTTTGGAATGTTTTGTTGTGACAGTCAAGTTGAACGTTGCGTTCCGCCGTTTCATTTTGGACCCTTTTATGTCCGTGTGGACTATAATCTTATATACACTTAGCACATTTAATTTGAATGTCTTACTGTATGCATCCGTTTCGTTACTGCTTTGAAATAAACAATGGCCTGGGGGAATAATTGACGTCTTTATGAAATAGCTAAGGGGTATCTGTTCCCATTAGATTTATCTTCGTAGTCTCAAATAAACATGTTTTTGATGTATGAGTCGCGGTGGGCACTGTTACCGTGTTAATAACATAAGAACACCGGCCATCCATCTGGGAACGTTTGGTGGACATTAAATGTTTCTGATACTCAAAGGATAAAACCAGTTAAATCTGTTCAAATCCGTTGCCTCGCCTTCTGGGGTATTAAAATACAAAACAATAATACAGCAATGTACTTTTCTGTGTATTACACGTCAACTATCCTAGCATAGTATAATAAATGTGAAATTACGCTTATCGTAAATAACCCTTTGTGGAATATCCTTATTATTTGATTGATATCGATGAGGAATTTGTTGATGTTGCTCTCTCAGTTGTCATCAAACTGGGGTTGGATTACACTCAAGTTCTCGTAATGCAATCGGTCAAAGGACAAATAGGTCTGAAAGAGAAATAAAAAGGTAGCAAAGAAATAGGAGCTTTTTGTATATACAAATTATGCGTGCGCAACTTGATTGCTATTTTCACTTTTAAGTCCACAGTTTGACAGCTTTTGAAAGTTGGAGGGTTCAAGGCTACGAAAATCCTGCTAGTTATCCGCAATGTCTGTCACTTCCAAGTACAGTTTGTTTTGCGGCAATTCAAGACTAATCTCTAAAACGATTGGTGCTATTTCAAAACCGTATTTAAATCTTACATGCTTGATTTTCATAAAAGCCAAATGTTATAGAATATTATTTCATGCGTTATATTAGTATTGCAAGCTTGTTTCTTCCTAAAGATGTGTGCAACATCACGTTCATGTGGAATATATACGGCGTAATTGGTTGAACTCAGACAGTTCAGCTAATGAGTAATGTGTCAAAAAAAATCAATGTCGGAAAAAAAGTTACATGTAATTATTTATGTGCATTCATTTTTTACTGTTATACATGTAAACATGTGCGTACATATCTTGCCCTTCCCCCACCCATCAAAACAAAAATAGTGGATCTATAATGCAAAACTGTATTCCGGCTTCATAGCAGAGGGTACTAATGTTGAGAGTACTACATGAATCGATAGTACAAACAACAAGCATGTTAATTTCATTCCTACTGATTGATTGGCTTAGCGCAGCACGTGACTAACTATGCAGCGCCCTCTTGCTTTTGCCTTGTCTAGTTCACGAATTTCTGGTAATGCTCAGTTTGGCACCCTGATGAAAGCGGATACTCCAAGGTGAAAAATGCCGTCAGTTCCTATTGATTTACTGTGTGCAAAATTATTCTTTTTACTCCAAAGTGTGAGTAATAATCTATGCATAAACTTATAAAATTTAATATGTCATACTTTCAGCTTCATAAAAGTAAGCTGGTTGTATAAGAAAAAATGCGATTGTGAACACATTGACCACAAACTCCATGGAAAGGGCTCTGTCTTAACTGAAGCCTGAAGAAACTGTTTTCTGTCCACCCTTAACGGCAGCCCTCAAATCACAAGTCGAGTCAGCGGTTCGCAACTGTTGCACTTCTAGGGTTTTAATTTGTCAGAAAAGGTTGCTTTTTCGCAGATCATTCGTTTGTATATCATGTGGAAAGAAGCTTCTGGAATGTGTGCCGATCGTTTAATCATTGTGCATTCATGCATTTTACAAGAATTAGCAAACTTGTTGACTAATTCACAGTACTCAAAAAACTGCCAGCTAGAGTTCGATCATTATTACTGGTACTTTTCTTTATGACGTCTGCTAAAAAGACTTTGAAAGTACAATGAATATGGATTCGAAAACTGACATTTTGATCGGTATGCCGTGACACGATGTAGGAGAATGTTCGAGATTTTCTATGTGAAGGTAAAGCGATATTTGATGGATTTTTCCGTGGAGCTCGGTTTTACGTTTTCGACATGATCCGATAATAAAGGCATGTTTGATTGCCAAAAGTTGCCAGACCCCAGACTCTATATGCACGAAGTAGGTTGGGTTTGGTGATATGATGGATGGCCGTAGAATAGAGCTGTAGATAGACACTGTATCTACTGAACGGGTCACCGGCTGGAAAATTAGTGAAATGTGTTGCCAGCAGCTTATGGTAATTATAGACGACACCGTTTATACTCCACTGACCTGTAGGTGCCGAACTATTCAGGTCTAAATAATCCCCAAGTGTTTGAAAATGTTTCCCTTTTGAATGTTCCGCTGTTAGCGCTCCGGAAACATTTGGTTTCCTTCTTTATCTCCCTGGTCAGTGATGTGAATAATTTTATTTGTATGCAGTAAAAGCACCTGTCAGCATGTTATCTTTTTTCGATTGTGAAAGCTAGCTTGTGGTGATGTTTTGAATTTTACGGATAACACTAGAGGCGTTTTAGTTCAACAAAATTGAAAATCCCAAGCGAAACAAGTCTGTGTGTGTGTGCCAGATCATCTTGTTGGCTAACAAGATCTTTTCTTGTTTAATTTTCTTTACCTTTACTATAAGGCCCATTTTTAATACTCAAACAATTAGTAAGGAAACAATTAGAAAAGAAGATCTCCTATGTGTACACATACAATTCTTTTAGCAAGTGTATGCATGCGTAAATGGGCCCATACGTTCAGCAGGAATTATTTATGTTGAATGTAGTATGGACCCATTTCATGTCAACAAATGGCTGTTGAATACTGTGTAATTTTGCCGTCTATTTTCACGAGAAGCTATTAGAGATGAGCGTGTTTCTACTTCAATTATACCCACTTTATTCATATTAGATTATCTTGCAAACCCAACAAGATGGCTGTTAGATTATATATACAGGAACGTGATATTTCTGGATCGATGAAAAACGTTTACCAGAGGCCATTCGTTGCCATTCTGAATATCAAGTATTGGTTAAGGCTGAATTATGAAATGAAACTATTACAGTATTCCACGTCTTGCTTTCTACATTGTTAAAATTTCATCTGGAAAAAGTGAAAGCTGAAAAATGGTGGTTTCTTTATATGGTATGTGCGATTAGTGTAGGATAATGTTTCTCATTTCTGTGGTCAAAAGATTATTTAATACTAACGGTTAAAATGATGCCATTATATAGTGATCCATTAACTAACATTTTGGGTCCCTATAATAGTGTAGGCCTAGATTGTAAATAAAATCAGAAAAAGGCCAGGTAGGATGGTTCAGATTCTATTTTGTGTGCACATATCCCCAGGCAAAGCAAATCAACTGTTTGCAGTTTTCATTTTATGTGGACTTCTTGTCAGTGTATTGCACTTCACAAAAGCTATGTTTTTAAATGCTATACAATTTTTTATTCCTGCATTGCAGTAATTTAATGAGAAACAAACATACAAACAAACAAACACCCCAACGACTGCAGGTGGGCTTTATGATAGGGCAGAGTTTTTTCAGTGTACTTGCATAATTTGAAGGATTTTTAACATTTTTGTGTATAATTTAACAGATTTTACAGCACATGTTAAAACTACGCAGTTGTCTATGATATGTTAGATTTATGGGTCTTTTTCATTTTGCATTCTGCCAAAAAATGTAAACAGGCAACAAATGTAACTCTCAAAAATGGTATTTGAAGATTACATAAAAATTCAACATTTTCAGGTCCCAAAAAGTATTTCGGCCAATGGAGATTTGGTCCTGGATCTGGTCAGAGATTTGTTGAAAGTGGTTGCAAGAAATAATCTCACACCGCATGTATACCGTTCAGTTAGTTTAAAAGGGAAAGCAGGAAGTGTTAGCTTCACTGTCTAGTTTGCTATACAGCGTTCGATGGAGTCAATCAGATCACACTGCAGACAACAAAATTGTATGTACATGTAGTTGCAGTTTCATTCTTAATTAAATGTACAACGCCTAGGCTTGGTGCCCTCAACTGGGTGAGGAAAGTTTTCGCTGGAACATGGAGGTTTTCATGGCAATTGTTTTGAATCTATTTCAATTTGCATTTTGGACTGGTAAGTTTATGCAATCTCAATGTTAGTTCTCTAGTCATAGGTCTCTGCAAGTCCTTTAAGCCTGTATGGAAGTTTTAGGCCGTTTAAATCAACTGTGTCAAAAGTAGTCCTTTCGTGTATTACACTTTTATTCCTAACCTATTTTGTGAATGAAAAGACTTGTGTCTTACTGAGGGACGTATGTGTGGACATGTAATACACACGATGACCACACCCTTTCAGTTGAATTTTTTTTCAGAGAATAAGAGACTCAAATGCAGTCTGGTATGTTTTTAAGCAGAACAAGAATAGTTTTTGCCAACAATGAAAACTGCAGTATAGTGACACAGCAAAGTACATGAATTCTGAAAATGGAGGCTGGCTGTGTTTCTACCGATGCAAACACAGGTACGGACGAAATTCACAAGGTTAATTTTTGCCATTCATCAAATTAATATCCTGCCTAAAATTGTTTCTATTAAAGATAGATCAGCACGGAATCCGTTAAATTGTGCATTCAACTTTTGTATAAGGGCTCACTCAGTGCGGTCAACTCTACAGTCGTTCAAAGTCCTGAAATATTCTAAACATAGCGTTCCGCGTACAACCACCTTTAGCACACAACTGTGCTAAAGGGGGGGGGGGCTTGGGGCATGCGACATAACCCCCCCCCAAAAAAGGGGGGAAAATCACCGAAGTTGGGTCTTCGTGAAGTCGAACGCCAACTCTGCTTTATTCAAACTATATAAACAAAGCAGTTCTGTAATCTATTTGGTATATTTTTACATCCCATAAACAGGATATGTATTCCAAACAGCAAAAATAGGAAATAATAGCAATATAGTGAAAGGCTTCACAATAGTAGGTATGATATTCGGCATGTATGAGAGAAGATTTTATTGATATTGCGAAACGTCATTAAGGAGTTGTGGAAATAAACATACAAAATATTAAGGAACCACTTTGTACCTTCCTGCAGAAAAAAAAAAGTGATGTAAATGCGGGAGTGGAGCATGGGTACGGCTCTTTCAAATGTTGAAACTTACACAAACCAAATGCAGGCCACAATATAATGTTGTCTCCGAACCACCCTGAAAATCCTGAACGCTTCCTCAGAAATTTCAGCTCGGTTTGCCGCTGTCTCTCTTACCCAGGTTGTGTTGCCCAAACATCCGACATCTATATGTTAAAGATAGTCAGTCCGGTAGGCCCAAGGTACTTTGCTTCATTGGGGTCGAACCTGACCATTACCTGCGCCCTGTATGGCCCACAGACTGACCGATCGTACGTCCTGAAGTGGTCCTTCAGGGGCAAAACTGGCTCTCGCTGTGATGGGGTGAGGGCCGGCCAGCTGGGCTCCCCGCTTGCCGGCAACACCTGCAACTACCTCGCTGGTGTTGTCGACTTGTCATCGGAGGGCAATTACAGGTGCTACCCTCCCGAATTTACAGGACTCTCTCCTGTCCCGGACTCCGTGGATGTTTATATTCTCGGTGAGTGTTGAATTTAAACCAAAGACTGCAACTGTAAGAAACCATGAGGAAACCTGAAAAGAATCACGGCGTCCAAATTACTGGGTTGCGCTTGGAATTACTCGACTGATGCACGCTTGACTGTCGACACCATCTGGTTATTTGCCGAGCCTATGGCTCAGACTAGGAATCCAGACTGTGGAGATTTTAGAACCATACAGGTTAATTTCTGTGAGATAAACATTAAGCATGTAGGCTTAATACAGTAGGATTTCCTAACAGCGCAACAAACTTTTCTTTGACTTTATCCCGGCTTAGTGCATACAACCAAGAAAAATATATACAGAGTATATGGACCCTGAATGAGAAACGTGTTCTTTGTACCTCATTTCCCGTATAAAATTCACATCCTAGAGCCACATTGAAAACTACTTCACCACCACTCACTTTTGGTTTTTGGAAGAGATTGGATCGCGATCCTTTAAAATTTTGTTAAATGCAGAAAAATTCTTTCACTACTTTCAATATTGCTCCTTTTTTTTCTTTTTTAGAATCGCTCTTGGCCTCAACTGTTGAATTGCGAGATTTTTCGAGTGGGGAATCTTTGGACCTCCATGCTGGGCCTACATGCGTCGAGTCTGGCCGAGAGCAGACCTTCGAATGCGCTGTCCGAGACACCAAACCTGGTATCTGGAACCTCACGTGGATTATCGGGAATATCAAGGAGGAGGAAGCAGTTGAGCGTACAGTGCCCGAGACCAACACAGCCCACGAGTCGGTTGATGTGATGAGCATTATCACCCCACAACTCCTCGGTGAAGACGGCGTTCTGATAAATGTGACATGCTGGGCTACCGTCTCTCATCACGTATCCCTTCAGGCCACGGCACAATTCAAGATATGTCCAGGTAAATCATTAATTGGTATGAATTTTAGCCCTCTAGTAAAATGGCTAGGTCTTGCATATGAAACGGATGACCTAGGCCTAATCTGCAAGATCCTTGAACTATTCAGACTTCTTCTTTATAGAAACATTTGTTTCTAGAGAGGCTACTCCAAACGAAAGACAAGCCCGTGATGATTACGGGCGATTCGTAATAATTGAGAGTTTACAACGCGCTGACCAATCACAAGGCGCGCATTGGGTCAACAGATTTTGTGCACTGTGATTGGTCAATAACTTGACTTGGCAATTAAGATTCACCAAAGTCCAACTCTAGCTCCTCAAGGCTGTTTTAGTTCATTTTCAACCTCAAATATTCTTTTTAAAATATCAATATACGCGCGGGCAGGAGGTATAAAATGATACATATGAGTTAAAATCGTGCATTGTACGCATTCTCCCAGCGTTGGTACTTTCTTCCTTAAGTCATAGTAAACATGTAGGATACTCTATACATGTATATCAAGGCCGAAATTCTCACAGAGGTAAACACGAAACAAGGAAATTGACCTTGCTAAATTCACCTCAAACATAACACCTTGTCTTTCACTCAAATATTTTACCTAGAGAAAAAACCTGACAAACTTTCAGTTTTTCCCTTTCCTATTTATAATTCGAGGGAAAAAGCTGAACAAGTATTACTCGTATCAGGAGCGCAGTCCACTTTTGCTCTCAGTTTTTGTCAAACAGAAACCCAGGCAATTTATTTCAACGCCGAACTTGTGATGCAATATCTAACTGATCACTCACTTCAAATTCATGCGAACAAGTACAACAATTTTAACATTTTCGCTTGCCATAATCCCAGATTAGCCTCTTTGAAACACCTGCTCTTTTTCAGACAACAAAATTGGCTCTAGCCTGCTATTATATATTTTTCATTGTCAAGGGCTATAAAAAGTACATTCAAACAAATTTCCCCCACCACATCCTATTTCCTTTCTTGCACCTGTTCCTTTGGGTTATTTCGGTAGACTATGCAATAACCTATTGCGTACGATATGTCAAAAACATGTTTACACCCCAGGCATCTTGGCTTCACAATAAAGCCTATTCATCTTCATTCAGTCCCCCACTTGAAAGGTGAATGAACTTAATGCAGTTAGTTTGACTAGCCTGCAATCCAGCCGAAGTACAGATTCATCATACAACAGTCACATGAATCTAGTGGTTTTTGTGCTGGTTTACAAAACAGAAACAGCTAGCATAGCTAGCATATAGGGGTTCACTACAGTTTCTACTAATAAGGGATACTGTAACAATATGCGTGTTTGCAACCGGTAAGGCTAAAGTCCAATGAATGTATTAGTTGAAAAAAAAGGCTGGCTGTTTGGTCAAAGGTTAAAATGTATGGATACTTCCTCTTTCAGTACTTCAGTTATTTAACATTTTTAGGTTAATTATTTAGGTTGTTTCATTTTTTTAATAAGAGCAGCTGGGCAATTTAATCGAGGTGGAGCCATGACACTGTTTTCAAACTGTGATAAAGAAGAAACCGATTTTCCCGCATCAGGTGAACGTATGGCATTTTGATGTCTCTTTGGATTCCCAATATTTACAGTATTAGCAATAAAATAAATCCGAACAAATTAATAAATATAGGCAAACAATACACATGACCCAACTGCAAATGTAGCACCAATTTACCAAGAGATATATTTAGCTGGGGGGGGGTTCTCGTGAACACATTGGAATAGTTAAATACTTTCTGCGTTCCTAATTTGACAAAGTAAGCTTTTCACGAAATTGGGGAAAAACAGTAAAAAAAAAAGTCACCTCAATTCTTTTGTTACGAGGCTCAGGAAGCACATGGGTGTGGCCGTCAGAAAAAAAAGAGAGGAAATGGAAGGGTCAGAATATTCAAAAGAATTTAGAGAGTCAAGAGCAGCGCTCCGAATGTGGTTCTTAGTACAGCAGTAATTTGTGAATACTGTGGGCGCAGGCAAAAAACAACACAGATTTGGGAGACGCAGAGACTTTATACAGGAAAAGCCGTGTCATTATTTTGAAACACGAAATGTATTTCAACAGGCAAAATGAAACCAACAAAAATAGCCATGAGAAGTTAACCTAAGACCCCGGGCCTCACAGTTTATTTTGTGGCATTCATAAACAACTTCCTTTGAAGATCAGGTTCCTTTGTAAAGCAAATTGTGACCTTAACGAAAATTTGGCCTAAAATTTTCAATTTTGTGCTGAGAATCATCTTGCCAGCCTCCAACGCCTCCAATCTCCTCCGACCTAAACCGTACTGAAGCAATGTAGACATGTAAATCAATCATCAGAGATCTAAAAACTCTACCCTTATCCCGATGAACATTCACTACTCACGCTTTGTCAAAGAGGTAACTTAGCTATTCTTTGAAGTAATAAAGTCTCCAATTGTTAAGGTGCAAAGATGGAAAAACGCCCTCAAAATCTAAAAACTAGTTTCAATCAATACAAAAATGGCTCGTCAAAAGTCACATAGAATTCCTAACGTACAACACACTAAATACCACCCAAAACCAAGGAAATTTAATAAGTAATCTCGTCACGAGGACTGTCCTCGTACTGAAGCTAACCCCTCGTGAAACATTGCAGCTTTGCCACTCGGTGAAGAGAATCAGCTTTCGGTGATTCAGCTCAGTTGAACACTCCTTTTAACCATTTTCAATCTTGCAGCACAAGTCCCGAACACTACCATGCATCTACAAGATCTGTTCACTGGAGATTATTATGATGTTCATTCTGAGCGGATCTGTGTCCAGTCTGGGACAACACGTGTCTTCGAATGCACTGTCCGCCCCGTCATAACAGGCACGTGGAATATCACGTGGATCACCGACGGAACCGTAGTAGACACCAGCTTCGAAGAGACGAATGGAAGCATTGCAGGTGGATTAGTCAACCTCACCGCGAAGTTCACGTTGGAGGTACCAAGGGATGGTGAATTACTTCTCAGGCACCTCACCTGTAAGGCTACGGCGTGTGACGATACTCCTCTCAGCATTAGGATTGAGCTACGTCTGTGCAACGGTAGGAACCGATGGGGCTTATAATTATTCCTTATCAATATTGTATTTGCTTTAATCTGGGAAACATTAGGCGTATTTAAAACATGATACCCTTACTCATTTTGAAAGGACTAGGCCTTCATTGTTCAAATACGATAATTTAAAAGGAGTGTTCACTTTAAAAAGAGTGGACACGACTCTCACAATTTTAAACCAGTGATTTAATGTCAGAAACGAATGCAGGAGACACTCGGCGCAAGAAAAAAAGAGATTTAGTCTCTTAGGACTTTGGACATGAGCACCGGATTATTGTTTTGTCTGATTTTTGAAGAATAAACAAACCTTTTCAAAGAGAAGTGTTAATGTCAATCTTTTGAAGGCAAATTTTCCAATCCGTCGATTGACCTGATGGATCTCACGACTAGGGATCTGATTGAATCCAACTCTTCGCTAACATGCACCCAGCAGGGAACAAGACGGTCTTTCCTATGTACTGTTAGGGATGTCGAACCTGGTGCCTGGAATGTGACCTGGATCGTCGATGGAACCGAAATTCTTGAAACAAACTCGACCTTATTACCATTGAGGACAAGTGGACTTGTCAACATGAGCAGCACGGTTGACATCGCTACGCCTCAAAACGATGAAGCAACTCTGAGCCTTGCCTGCTACGCTACCAGTTTGATGAAAGAGTCTCTTATCATCTCGGTGTTGCTCCAAGCCTGTCCAAGTAAGAGAAAAATGCATCTTCTAACATCAAGACAGTGTTGATCATCTGCATTTCTTAATTCTCTTCTCTTCTTCATGTCCTCGTCACAGGCGAAGTTATAAGAGGTACAATGGACCTGGTGGATTTGTCGACCGGAATTGAGGTTGGCGGCAACTTGCAACCAGACTGTATCCAGGCAGGCACGGAGAGAACTTTCGAATGCACAGTCCGAAGCGCCAAACCAGGTATCTGGAACCTCACGTGGCTGCTGGAAGGTTCAAGGAAGGAGATCCCTCCTACTGAGGTGACACCCAGCAAGGGAGAGCTAGTACACATCAGCAGCAGGTTTCCAATTACCGGTTGGTGGGAGGAGATCCACGAGAAGAAGCTTACATGCATAGCTACGGGTCTCAACATTAAGACTGGGCCACTCAACGTCACTGTGACGCTCCAGTCTTGCTCAGGTAAGAAACTGATATGGTTGGCTGAACCTTTTTCTTTTCATCATCTCAGTTATCTTTGGCTAACTGTATGTCATCGTAGGAGTGGTTGTCGAGCTGGTGGATCTGTGGACGGGTAAGCCAGTGCATGATAGCTCTGATCCAGTCTGTGTTAAAGTGGGCACGGAACAAACTTTTGAGTGCAGAGTACGGCCTGTCTCCCGAGACGATAGGAAAATCGTGTGGATTCTGGACGACTCCAAAGTGGAGAACCGCACAGTAGTGGAGACGCCCATGGATAAGGGGTTGTTTCAACTAGCCAGCCGCTTCACGGTGCTCCACAGAGAAGATTCGGCACTTCCAAAAAGTCTAGCCTGTGAGGTGATGGGTCCAGATAAAAAGACCATCCACGTGGATGTTCAGCTATATTGCTCTGGTAAGAGATCGTGTGTATGATCTATCCTATGTCAATATGATTAAGGAAGGGCCTTAATTGATTTGCGCTTTTTTTGTTTTACTTGAAAAGCTGTTTATAGACTTCATATTTATTAAGTTGACCTTACCATGCTAAGAACCACATTACATCTCAAAAAGAGTGAAGGATCGACTTTTAGATGTGCTGATGGTTGGTTTGGGATTTAGGTGGTTTCGAAATATTTTTTCTTCGATAAACAGGCGAGCCGCTTGCAAACAGCAGTACAACAATCCTTGTAGTTGTCATTGCAGTCGTAGGAGCAGTGCTGCTCATTTGTGTTGTGGCTTTTGTCGTATTTGCCGCCATGACCGTCAGGAGGAGCCGAAAGATGCAGATGACACCTGGTACAGAGGTTAGCCAGCATGACAAGGAGTCTGCCGAAATGGTATGTTGAGTCGGTAGTTGACCGTATAAAGACTGGAAAAAGAATATCAAAATGAGCCAATGAACAAATATACACATGATGAGTGAGTTATTGTATGGGTGAGTTGAATGGATGGGTTCTAATTAAGAAGAGGAATAACTACGACGAGGATACTATCTGTAACTGATAATTTTAAATATTGGCCAAGTGTCTTCAAATTACATTTTAAGATATTTTTTTAAACAGTTACTGTACAATTGTAAATCACCTGAGCTTATTAGTATCAAATTCTTTCAATTTCAGGAAGTTGTGGAACACAACCCCGAGCCGGAGGCTGTAACAGTGTCTGAGGATATTATCAATTACGAGAATACCATAACAGCATCTCCCCCCTCAAAGGGTAAAGACACTGGTCTCCCGTATTGGGCCGAGAGATGGGAGATTCAGTGGAGCGATCTCACCGTGGAAACACGAGTGCTTGGCAGTGGCAACTTTGGCGAAGTCCGAGCTGGCAGTGTGAGAATCGATGGCGAGGTATCCAGGGCGGCGATAAAAATGTTGAAAGGTACTAGGCATTTCACCTATTTTTCCCTTCTCATTATGTCGTTGAAGTAAACTCCGTTTGGACGGGAGTTTGTCGGCTTGTGCTTCAAGCAGAATTCAAAGGAAGTCTCTTGACTTCTTGTACTTTTGTATTGGTGTCTTTCACCCCGACATTTGGATTTTCTACAAATAGACAGCTTTTGGTCAAAGGCAGTGCCATTTTCTTCACATTTTTGTAAAACTCAGCTATGCATGTCATCTCCTCAGTACGTATGGGTTTTATTTAACCGTTTTACAAATTGAATTACTAGGAACTTGTTCTGTCTGTTTAGGGCAAGTGTCTCGTGTCGACAGGGAAGATTTTATGGACGAGTTGTGGACCATGACCTCTATCGGCTACCATCCCAATATCGTGATGTTGCTTGGAGCATGCGAACATCAAGGTAACTTGAATGACCTCCCCCCCCACACACAGGCCTATACCCACACACCCTTGTTGAAATGGAATGGTTAGAGATTATAAGATTGATTTATCGCAGTGCAGGTCCAAGATCCCAAATAACCTGCATTTCGTCTAGCAGCGTTGCCTCGTTGCCCAGGCTTTTGGGCACAAATCTGCAATGCTTTTGGTCTGTTCTATGCACTAGATGTGTTGTACGTTGCCTTGGAGTATCTTCCACACGGTGATCTTCGTAGCTACCTGCGGACGGCCCGGTCACAGTCAGACTCAGATGAAGATGCCTTGTCGTCTGACCAACTCTTGAAGTTTGCCTTGGATGTTGCCTGTGGCATGGACCACCTTTCACTGGCAGGGGTACGTGTGGGGGGAGCAATTGTAAACCGCACAAGCTTTGTTAAAAATACTCGTGTCGTTCCTTGTAAACAGGGGCTAGTTAGTGAAACCTGGCTTGCTTCATTTGTGATGTAGTTGATTTAATCTTAATTAGCCTAACGAGCTGAACTGATAACTCTGCAGGTCATCCACCGAGATTTGGCTGCCAGGAACATTCTTCTGGGAGACGGACTGATCGCCAAGGTTTCTGACTTTGGACTGTCTAGAGGGGAGGATATTTACGTTCAAACATCCAGGGTATTGATTGGAATCTTTAAACTTATCCATTTTGGTTTTCATCAAGGGTTATTTCTGTTTTAGTTTTCATGGAAAAGAACTGTCAGTCTTCTTGGAGAATAAAAAAGATACTAACATTTATTTGTTATCATTGTAGGCTATAGTGCTCATATCTGTTCTTTCTTTGCACTGATTGAGGTTTATGCCCCTGTCGGTGACTATTTAAAATATGACAATACGACTTTTATGGCTAATATGCACCTGATGTAGCCTCTGAATATTTGATTGATTGATTATCATTGTTAAACATGCTGTATAAAATATGCCATGTAGTAAAACTCCAGTTGTTTTGATTGCTTACTTTGAAATATACACTGACACTTTACAGATTCACCATTACATACAAAAAGTGCACGAGTAAAATCACAATAAAGATCATACAATTATTTGATTCTTCTGAACAATAACAAACTTTAAATGTTTACAAGTTCCAGTAAGACGTGTCCCTGTTGTCTATCTAAGGGTGCATAAAACTAAGATGAATCTACATGAAGCAAAAACGAAAACGCGTGCACATAATTGGCAAATGTAGATTCCTTTCTGTTAACAGAGACGAGTACCACTTCGCTGGCTGGCAATCGAGTCGGTGAGGGATCACCTCTATACTACACAGAGTGATGTGTAAGTTACTTGAATCTATGATACGTGCACAAATAGCCTGGGTCTATATAAAGACTCTGTGGTGGCCGATAAAGGTCGCAATGCGTGCCTCAGCCTATTTTCAACTAGAAACTAGAGACCATTAATTTGTCGCTACACTAGTTTTCTTTATAACCCAAATGATCATTTTAATTTTTTTAATTTCTCTGACACATACCATGTAATAGTTGAGATTTGTAATGTTCAAGCTCTACTCTTTCAAAATATCAAAAAGGTTTGTTTGACTACATAAAATTGATTTCTTTCCTTCTGTTTTCCGTCAGGTGGTCTTTTGGAATTCTCCTCTGGGAAATCGCCACTTTTGGTAAGCATTGTCCATGTGCCTGGAGTGTATACATCTGCCCTCCAGCTTACTGGTGTACAAACTACTACTGTTTGACATATTGGTCAGTCTTGAACCAATTTGATGGTAAATGCCGTGTCCTATAGGAGGGATGTAGATTGGGAAGACCGCAAAGACCGTGGAAATTACCGTACAATATATAGGTACATTAGTAATTTCGACCTCAGCAAGGTAAAGTTCTTCCAGCTTTTATTTCCTATTGTTTTTTTAGGTGGAACTCCTTACCCATCCATTCAGAATGAATTACTCACAGCGACGTTGAAAAGAGGCTACCGCATGCCAAAGCCAGATAATTGTCACGACGAAATGTAAGACAAAATAATCAGCTTTCAAAAAAGCTATACCTCTCTGAGACACTAATCGTGTGAGCGTGCCTTAGAGCACGTAGGTACTAAAGAAAAATTCCTACAACAGGACAACCATTACGAACATGGATTATGCCACTGCTATGATGAGTAGTTTTACAGACTAAAATTTGTGATCTTGTTTGTAGTTATGGACTGATGCGCAATTGCTGGGAGGAGAATCCCAATGACAGACCGACCTTCAATGAGCTGGTTTCTATTCTGAGTGACATGTCTGACAATACTATCAAACACGTGAGTAATCAAACACTGTAGAACCACATAATTTGGTGGCTTGGATCCCAAGCAATGTTTGGTTTTTAAACAAAAACCAAATCCTCCTCACGGAGTTGTAAATTTGTTTTATTAATCTGTTTGTGTTCTTCAGACATACATGGCACCCATCCGAACCGAGTACCAGAATATGAGCATCATTCGACCAGAGCTCGATGAAAACTGAGGGATCTAAAGATCTCAAGTGAATCTCGGTTTGAAGTCACTTAGATTATGCTTAGTATAAATCAATGCTTTGGAGTTCAGCTTTTATGGTACCTTGTCCCGAGACAACGAGTGCCGAAGGGGTCTCAATGATAAGTTTTCCTGGGTGAGGTCACAAGGCCCGTGTTTTGTCGGTACTTCAAGGGTCAACACTCATGTTAGCAGATGTTCATTAGTTCTGGTACTCATCTTCTGTCAACCTCTCACAGGCCAGTCAACTTCCCACAGGCCATTCAACCTCCCACAGGCCAGTCAACCTCCCATAGGCCAGTCAACCTCCCATAGGCCAGTCAACCTCCCATAGGCCAGTCAACCTCCCACAGGCCCGTCAACCTCCCACAGACCCGTCAACCTCCCACAGGCCCGTCAACCTCCCACAGGCCCGTCAACCTCCCACAGGCCAGTCAACCTCCCATAGGCCCGTCAACCTCCCACAGGCCAGTCAACCTCTCACAGGCCAGTCAGCCTCCCACAGGCCCGTCAACCTCCCACAGGCCAGTCAACCTCCCATAGGCCAGTCAACCTCCCACAGGCCGTCAACCTCCCATAGGCCAGTCAACCTCCCACAAGCCAGTCAACCTCCCACAGGCCAGTCAACCTCCCACAGGCCAGTCAACCTCCCACACTCCAGTCAACCTCCCACAGGCCAGTCAACCTCCCACAGGCCCGTCAACCTCCCACAGGCCAGTCAACCTCCCACAGGCCAGTCAACCTCCCACAGGCCAGTCAACCTCCCACAGGTCAGTCAACCTCCCACAGGCCAGTCAACCTCCCACAGGTCAGTCAACCTCCCACAGACCCGTCAGTCAACCTCCCACAAGCCAGTCAACCTCCCACAGGCCAGTCAACCTCCCACAGGCCAGTCAACCTCCCACAGGCCAGTCAACCTCCCACAGGCCAGTCAACCTCCCACAGGCCAGTCAACCTCCCACTGGCCAGTCTTCCATTCTGTTTTCTGGACGAACTCTGCTGCACGTGATTCAGTGTAAATTTATGTAAATAAATATAACAATATCCAGCGACAGAGCGTAATGGAAACTGTCTCAACTGACTAAGGAAAGTATACTTATTGGAAGTGGTTGTAGAAATAATTTGTATACGCAATATAAGCTTTCATTTGCTGCGAACTTTATCATGTGCTAACATAACCTGATGCTAACATGTAATAGAAGCTACCGCTACGACCGTTTATATCAGAGAGCAGGACACAGGGTGACTTTTTTCCGTGTTAGTTATTCTTTTTATTGTATATGGAGCTTTTGTGGTGATTACTATTTCCTATACTGATGGGGCGGGTTGTAAAAGGATGCTTAGTATCTGTCATAGAAGGTAAGCAGGGTTTTTTTCACTGGCTCCCCTACATCCATAAACTCGAAAACAGGACAAAGGTTAAAGAACGCTATATTCAACGTAGAATGAATCACACAATATAGGCCACTTTCTCTGTGGGCATAAATTGTATACGTTCACACGACATTAAAACGGGGGAAAAGGAGCACTTCAGAATAAGAACGAGGATAAATGATGCTTGACACCCTTCCCTGAAGTTATGCTACGTCACTGAAAATTGTACACACCGTTGGATAACACTTGTGTAAATAGACATTAAGTTAACGGCAAGATAATACAATCAACATCGTTAAAAATGTATTACATTTTACACATTCAAACTCGACAAGGCAGAACCGAAAATTCAAATTGCCAAATGAAAGAAGACCAAAAAGCAGGCTATGTAGGCTATCACGTCTAATAGGCTAAATCAAGGACCTACAGAAATCAAACAGAACATTGGGATTCAACAGAAAATTACCAGAATGCTAACAGAAATGTGAAATAAAAGAGTATAAATCCATGCACGATATTAGTATATTAGCACGATAATGGACAACTTCGCCCATGTTACCCGCCTGGTGTGGGCTGTCTTTTGTTTTCCGAAGGCTTCGTTCACACAAGCTGGCGTACACAACCTTAAGTTAACTGTGTGGACAACCTTTCCTTCGGTTCACAGGTTTATACGTAAGACTGAGACACTAACCAATGCACTGTTTTTAATCTGTTTAAATGAATTCACATTAAAGCAGGCGAAGTTTTTAAACTTAACCATTAGACTGCATGCATGCATCGAGTGATGTGTCAGTAAATCCCCTGATAGGCCTACACATACAATCCCTGATGTAGGCCTACGTGTACTGCACTTTTATTGATACTGCACGGCCTAGGTGTAAGTTACAGCTCTGTAGTTAAGCTCTATGCCCATAGAGCCGTGAGCTGCTTCGTGACAAACCATCCGATTAAAGTATTTCATGTATTACAGGGCGCAAATTCATGAAACGCACGCGTAGGCTCCTTGCACTTTCACTCCACATCAAGTTGACCGAAAATATGTCCTTGGTCCTACCAACAATTGTTTCAACCTTCTCATTCCATCAAACCCTCAACCCAAACCTTTGTCACCGTATTGTTACTGTGTTACCATCTTATACCTGGCCCCGAGCTTTCAGACTTAGCTTATTAAGCCATTTATGAGTTAAATTTGAATAAAATCTGGTATACCGAGTTCCTGAATGTTATTTTTTCAAAACTTTCTATTGTCTTTGGCTTTGTAAAGCCAGATCGATACTTTTGCGGCTGTTCAAAAATCAACTCTCACGAGTTTTTCCGTGTGTTCGTGTAAAATCCTGACGAGGAGGTGGTGTGTAATCCTGTTCCGAGACCGGTGTTCTTGGGGCGTCAAGAACGGACTGAACTCGACCTCTCCTACCGTGTATTGACCGCGTATGCCTGAAATCGATTCGTTCTGAGCAGAGACGTCGAAAAGCTTTAGGAAACAGACTGGACCCAACTTTTTCCATTTTCGCTGGATGAAAAAAAGTGCTGATTATTTTTCGATCATCAGGTCGATAGAGGGGGCTATTGAATTTTTTGACAAATTTTTACATTTCCTTAGAGGGCGTCATACTCAAAAGTGCACCTCGTTTAATGGAATTATGGGGGCGCTGTTGCATATAAATTGACGTTGGCAACTTCTGGCCCAAAGAGGGCGCTATATATATTTTATTTTGTTCTATAGAGGGCGCCACTCATTTCGCCAACAGAGGGCGGTAAATATTGATTCAACAGAGGGCGCTATATTTATTTTCAATAGAGGGCACTATTGGTACATGGTAAACGTTGCGGCGGCATGTGCAAAATGCAAATGGAAAACCAGGACACGACAGACTTCAAAAATAAGGTCATGAAGTTTTGAAATATTGGTAGCATAAAGGTAGGCTGCAGTGTATTCCCCCTTATTGGAAATCTATATTATAAAGGTTATTTACGGGATCCCCCAAATACATTTTGTTCATGAAAGGTTTGCATAATTGATTGTCTTGTACACGTGAGATGAGGTTTCAGTTTCCTTGGACATGTTGGACAGGCATGACGGGTTGGTAGTACTTGTACATATGCGATGACGAGTGGTAGGCCCAGAATGCCCTGCCAAATCTGCGTCCTTGCTCAAACATAATATAGTAATAGTATAGTGAACATGGTGAACTATTTCCATCGGTGAACATTCCTCATGTATGTAGCCTACATACAGTGTACATGTATGTACGACTTTGTGTGACTTGCTGCCATATTTGTTTACATGAATTGTAACGCTATCCATCAGTCATGTCAGTCTCTTTTATAAAATCTAGCCTTTGATTTATGATTCACACTTCTTGACTGCACTGCACCTCTGACACTTATTCTGCTTTTTAAATCAGATTTTTCCTTTGAGAGTAACCGTGAGGTACATGTACCTATTTTCATGTACATTTTAATTAGCTCTAGACAGTGAAAGTTAACGGTGGGTTTTAGACTGTACAAGTATGCCTAGGACACACGTAGGACATAGAGCCTATTTTGAAAAATCTGAGATGTTACTCAACAATTGTCCAAATTCTTCCCAGCGATCACACCAATGCATAAGCCACTGTTGATTCCATGTATCGGTTAGACTATTTTCAGACGTGGGAGTGTTCAACCTGCCATAGACAGCCGTAGCGCAGTGCGTGTCACCTGCTTTGCTGGTATCAATCCAGTCACACAGACATGACAGAGTCTACATTGTATACATGTACCTGTAGGTCACTCATGCAATAAAAATAGAATTTTCCCCCCCAAAAAATAGTTGAACCAACTGGTCAAATGTTTCCTAAGTGAATACCTCACATTTTTCACAGCGTAGTACTCAAAATATTAAGTCACTGCTGGAAAAAATGTTCAGCATTACCATATGAAATGCTTTCCTTCATGTACATGTTTATCTTGACTGGCATTGAGGATATCAAGTCGTCCTGCCATTGCAAAAATTATAGCAATATTTTTTTAATATCTTAACTAAAAGGACGTAGTCTGGAATTATAACAGTCTTTATAGAGGGCTTGCGAGTGACGTCACATTAGAGGACATTTCCTTCTTCCTCTAAGATCAGCTCAAGTAAACCTTTTGAGCATTCATTGGCGTTAAATCTAAATACCAAAACATGTCGTCTGGAAGGGCGCTCTACACCGGCCCTCTATAGGCCAAGCAGTTTGCATTACACTATAGTAAGGTCCCCTAACATGGCACACTTGACTTCCACTTGACTTTCTTTATACAGTGTTGCCAGACCTCTTGTTGAGAAAAAATTCAAATTCATGCATTTTTACATTTTGGGCTACAATTTTAAAAGTCCCTTTTGCACGTCAGGGAAAAACATCTTGAAAGCTTGAGCCAAAATAAACATTTCAATAGAACTTTGTAATGGGTAAGATCAGAATAGTGGGAATTTGATGAAATTTCACCTCGGAAATTTGAGGTAAAAATATTGCTCCTGCAAGGCATTTGAGGCAACAAAATCCAACTGCGCCCACGTTGTGGGCCGTGCATTAAGTGAAGGATGTTGTGTGACAACAGTAAAAGCTGAAGGGATGCATTGTTGTTATTTTAATTGTAGGAGGAAGTCAGAGTAAGGCAAAACGATGGAGCAAGGAGTGGCCCGTATTTTGGCAGCATCATCGGAGAGAGAAGAACTTGAGGAAGTTCCTCCCCAGCATGAGGTTATTCAAAGACTAGCTGGGTAAGTCCAGAATTTAGGGGTCCAAAAGTGGGACATTTATGTATCCCTGTTACATCTGACCTTTGTTATTGCACATGGAAATATCACCAGAATTGATTTTTCAAACCATTAGTATTTGTTTGGCAGGTAATTTGTGCTTATTCATCACTCTTGGAAATTAGAAAAAGTATTCTGAGCTTATAAAAATCATATGTCAGATGTCACAGGGACATGAAAAAAAATGGGTCCCTGATTCCTGGAATTACGCAGCTGGATGAGAACCTAAACTGTGTTCCTGCAATTTTACCAATCTTCTCCTGGTTTATTATCCTACTTAATGCCAGTCTTCCCAGATCTTTCATAATCCACCAGGAGATCTGTGAAAGAAAGGGCAGGATTAAGGAAGCTAGAGCCCAGCCCAGGCACTTAAATCACGAGGGACTTGATGCCTCTGTAGTGTTTTGGAGAATATACATGTACCATGTTTATTGATGTTTGATACCCTCTACATGTACATGTAGGCCACGTGAATCAGTCTGAAGTACACCATGTCTGGGAACTAGTCTTGTGTTTATTGATTGTATTGCACTCAAATAGTTGTGACTCCAACTGACTACTTGTACATGTAGATGCCTGACTAGACTCAACTTTTGTACTTATGATGACTGGACTTGACCCGAGTAATTATGTTTAACTGAAAGCTAGCTTGAGTCACAGTGTTGTCAGCACTGGCCTCGAGCTACAACATTTTGTGACTCATTACAACTCTGGCTGAAGTTGCATGTAACTCGTAGACTCAATGAAGTCATTTGTTTCTTGTATCTCCATTGTATTCCAACAGTGTAATAAGAGAAAACCCACTTCCAGTGAGCACCCAAGAGACTGTGACTCAGATGTGACGAGGAACAAGAACAGTGGATGGAGAAAACCGCAGGTAGATAAATTGTTACATTTCAGTCATGTTTGCCATCTGTTTAGAAATGAATTTTGCCCCATGCATTTGGCCATGGTATTTGCCAATGTCAAAAAGCTCTGACGTGCTCTTAGTAAAGGCAGTGGATATACAGCCATTACCGGCAAATTCGAGTAAATTGTATTTTGCCAGCTACAAGTAGACAGCGCCCTCTTTGTACAAGTAAGCCTGAATGTAATGGTGATTAAGTTCACTCTGTATTCCCAGTTCATTCAGTGGTCTAGTGGATAGCGTGGACATCTTGAGATCACTTGATACGCTCTCAGCTGGGTTCGATCCACAGCTGTCATCTTTTTTTTCCCCAGACTACTAAGAATTTTCTACTTTTGTCAGTGTAAATTGACTTCACTATTTAATTACAGAGTAGTACATCCTCCTTCTGATTTGTGGCTCTGGAGGATTTTCAATTGTAAAAATGTCTGGTTCACACCTTGTGAATGCAAAGTCACAATGACTATATTGGCACAGACCCAGACTAAAGATTCATTGGGGTAAGAATTTCTTAGTCCAAAAACACAGTTTACTGCATACGTTTCTGGTAAAATGTCGTTTATTTGCCAACAATAGCTGAATATCCACAGCATTTTATGAAAGAGCCCATGCACTTGAAGAAATCCCAAATCACATAGCTGCCAATTTGTGATGTACATGGGAACAGAAAGCAGTCATTTGGCACCATTTTCTGTTCATATATTTCTAGACCAATTTGAGTTAGTCCTTGACCTTCATGGTTAGCCTCTCCTCGATGGGAATTTCTTTCCGAAAGCCGACTCCAAGAATTCCAGTCTCGCTTGGCCACGAAGGCCACCTGCCAAACTGCAAATTCTCGGTTTGTGGCCCAGCGTGCTCTGCACGCTTTGAATTACACGGTGAAAAGGCTGATTGTTTGGTGGCATGTGGCTCTACTCAAGCTTCCACATTCCCGTTGCCTCTTTTCAAAGTGGGGACTATTGTGAAGCTGGTGATTATGATGCAAATTCGGTCTTTTCATTTCTGGGCTACACACAAAGGCCAATTACCATATACACAAGAGCCAGGGTCTGCCTTCTTTCACTGTGTTCGCTCGAGCTTGGGCCAAGAATAATAGCTGAAAAGTGGGCTGAGAATCTCAATTTTTACGGCATTGCTTAACGCGTCCCGGCGTGAAGGGGTTAAATAGACCTTGTCCTTGACCTTGAGATCACTTTTGTCCAAATTTACTGGATTAGGCTGAGATAACTACATTAGCCTGTACGAAATGACAGCAGCTGCTCACTTGTGGCTTACCTATCGTGTTACTTCAGGCATACCTTTGGGGCGAAGTCATAAAACCCACAACTCTTTTGGAGCATTTTTGAGGAGTCAGACTGGCATAAATATAAACGTAACTGCTACCATCTTTTACTGTTTGAATTTTAACCAGTTGTTCAAGGGGATAGCAGCGTGGTTGGTCCCCTGCCTGTGGGCTCATCTTCTGGCATCACTACCCTGATAGAGTAAGGTGATAGCAGCGTGGTTGGTCCCCTGCCTGTGGACTCATCTTCTGACATCACTGCCCTGATAGAGTAAGGCGATAGCAGCGTGGTTGGTCCCCTGCCTGTGGACTCATCTTCTGGCATCACTACCCTGATAGAGTAAGGCGATAGCAGCGTGGTTGGTCCCCTGCCTGTGGGCTCATCTTCTGGCATCACTACCCTGATAGAGTAAGGCGATAGCAGCGTGGTTGGTCCCCTGCCTGTGGGCTCATCTTCTGGCATCACTACCCTGATAGAGTAAGGCGATAGCAGCGTGGTTGGTCCCCTGCCTGTGGGGTCATCTTCTGGCATCACTGCCCTGATAGAGTAAGGCGATAGCAGCGTGGTTGGTCCCCTGCCTGTGGGCTCATCTTCTGGCATCACTACCCTGATAGAGTAAGGCGATAGCAGCGTGGTTGGTCCCCTGCCTGTGGGCTCATCTTCTGGCATCACTACCCTGATAGAGTAAGGCGATAGCAGCGTGGTTGGTCCCCTGCCTGTGGACTCATCTTCTGGCATCACCGCCCTGACACAGTAAGTCATCTCTCTTGTTTCGTTCCTCACTTAATTACAAGATTAGTGATCATGAGTTTGGTTCTCACAACCATCTGCCTTACCCATCAGTCCCTGTACCAATCAGAACCCACCCAGCCTATTACTCTCTGCACTGCGGAGTGCTGTATGCGTTCCTGGTTTTAGCAGTGACTATATCTGAAACTAACGGGTGCAAGGGTGAATCCAGGGTCGTGGGGGCTTTGTTCCCTCTCCCAAAAAAGAGCGAAGTACAGTTACATCATTGTGAACTTTCAGGAATTGGAGGGAATTTGGTGGTCTTAATTTCAATTCCTACCCTTCCAAAAGTGTGTTGAAAGCCCCAAAATGTGTTGACGAACCTAAAAGTTTCAAATAAGTGCTCCCTTCTCCCCCAAAATAGTTCTGGATACGCCTTTTGCTGAAACGCTTTCGTTCACAATCTTTTGATTTTAAAAAGGTAAAAGGTCGACTTTACTTGACATTTGTGATGATTCTTTCCCTGTGTTTAGATTTGAGCAGACCTCCTTGCCAGTTATTTACCTGCAACAGCTGCCTATGTTGAGGCTAACTAACTGCGTCCTGCTTCGCGGTGCGACTGGACTGACCAGAGATGAGTTCTCCAATGTTGACGATGCAAGTGTCGCATCGTGAATGGTAGCAGGTAAGAATGTCATATGTTTTATGCGGCCTTTTGGCCAGTAAACAATGAATGTAAACATCCCAAAAAAAGGACCAGTTTTCTTGGGAGACCCTCGACTCCAAGGTACAGTCCATCATTTGCCCTTTGTGGATCATGTTTCTTTGAGGAAGTCTAATGAAGGTTGTCTAAGAACAAACCTGATGACGTTTCAGCTCAGTGAATATTGTACATTCTGAGAAAATCAATATTTTCAGGATTTGTAATTCAGATCAAAAGTTGCTGAGTCATGTTTGCATTGCTCCTGAATTCAGCATCTGGGACATGTTCTTACGTTTCAGTAAAATGTAGCCTTGTCCCACACTGATCAGAAACCATGCACGTATGTGTCGTGTCACAACGCATGCATGCGTGCTTCCAATGGCATGTTTCCCTATATGCATCTTCTAAAGGCATCTTTAGACAGCTTGCAAGAAAGACGAATTTCACTGGGAGTTTAGTTCCATAACTAAATTTAAACAAAGTTTGCTTTTCAATAATAATTTTGTCCGTTACTTTTTTGGATAGCTTGAAATGATGGACTGTACCTTTAATATTTAGAATCCAACAGAAATTAATCAAGTCAGATTGAACAAGTGTTTCCTCCTTGACGCTTTGATACTTTGTTACGGTAGCCCCACTATTGATAAAGATGTGGTCATTTGAAGACAAACAGACAGAGATTCTGTTGTTGAATTTAGACCTATCCGCCTTGAACAGAAGCACGCCCTCAATGGCAGAAAGGAGCCATGTTGGTGGGAAGTGCTCACTTTGTTGGGAGCAAACTGTACATTTTATAGTTTTCTGGAACCAAAGAGCAGTTCCCACCAAAGGAGCCTGATTTGCTATTGCGCCCTCTCTTGGGCCTGCTTGGCCCTCATACCCATCAAGGAGGATCAGTTTTTTTTTCACAAATGTCTGTTTCTGCTGCAGATGAACTCATTCTATTGTCATTGATTTCTTCCCCAGATGTCGTCGCGTGAAAGCTGTGCATATGGCCTCGGGGAACCAGACTATGGTCCTGATGAGAAGAGCGCCCTCGCCTCCTTCAACAAGCAGAGAAGCAAGATGGAGGACAAGATCCTACAGGACTTCCCAGGGATGATTGCCATCAAGGAGAGAAAGTAACTCAGATGCCAGTCCCTGCCTCCGTCACTGGGGAAGAGTTTCCACGTCAGGATCTCAGGCAGTGGTTCACACAGGCAAGGAAGACTGCAGTTCCTTGCTTCCACGCAGCGACGTAAATCTGTGCTGGGGACTAGGGATAAATATGCTGGGTACCAAGGGACACTGGGGGCGCTGTTCGTGATGTACAATGTACACCAGGGGTACCGCAGACATGTAAACGCTGAGACCGTCAATCTCGCATGTATAACCATGATTTTATAAAGTATACGCAAACAATGGGTGAGACGATGGTTGGTAGCGTGTTCAGTGCACATTACCCACAACAAGTACATGTACTCTTATATTGTCTGTGTTTGTTTCCATGTGCTCCCAATATACACTCACTTTTTTTCCTCTTCGGCACTGTTATCTCATTATTTTGAATCTACATAGGCCAAAATTAAGTAAATAAAAGTTTTTTTGCCATCGAAAAACGGCTTCATGGAATTTGCCGAGTGGAATTCTTCAACTGTGCGTAAGTTCCCTATACCGAGGGGTGAATTTGCTTTCAGTGTTGATTTTAGTCGGGCACCACACTGATCACTGAAATCTCAATGTAGTTTGGAATGTGAGCTGGGGGTCTGTGCGTTTATATGTCTGGTACGGTATGCACACATGTAAATCGCTGTCTTGAACAGGGCAATAACAGGGGGGGGATTAGTGCATACTACTTAACACTAGGGGGCGCTGTTTATGATACGATTGATTCTGTATTCTTCCACCCTTCAACCTTACATTAAAACTGTGTGTTATCTGCCTATTTAGGGCTACTAGAATGCATTCTGGCTGTCGGGGAGTTTCAAAAATACATGTACCTCAGAATCTGCATTTTTTGTCACCGCCAGAAAATTGTGGGCAGCCCCTACCCCGATCACAAAGTGCGGGCGGGGGGGCATGTAAATTCAAACCCTGTTAACAGCATTGTGAACGCAACATTCTGCTTGTAGCCAGGACATTTTGAGGTCCCAATCGCTTCGTTCTTCATTGCTTCCATTCCTGATAATGCAAGGTTCCTATTAATACAAAGTAATCTGCAAAGCCTGCTGGACCTCTTAGTTTGACTGCACCCCCCCACCCCACAGATTTACGCCCCTGCCATCCTGTCATGAAGCAAGACTGTATGTTTGTACATGTATATTAGTGGGAAAGAGTTCCATACACCGACATCACTTGACACCCTGTGTACAAAGCCTACCAAGCTGGGCCAGGAAATTCCAAGCAGTAAACTCTTCAATATTTTCCCTGTTAAATTTGAATTTTTAGGACCGTATTGCTTCTAGAGGGCTGATTTACATGTCCCATTGCGCGCAGAAAGTGTATGGAAACTCTTTCCGTAATCCAAATTCATGACTGGAAAGGATATTTTTCTATTGGTCAGATTACATTTCAACAACCATTCCAAGTAATTTGATCATGATACATTCACTCGCATATTTGGGCATATTTATTGCTTTTAATTCATTTTGGGGGAGTCAGGTTTACATAGCAGCTCTTTCCTCATCTTCCGCCTTCCGTGGCTCAGGTTCGAATCCCACCAAGGCCCACAACCTCTAAAAACTGAAGATGTATTTTCCTTTTCATTGCTGCCCATAGTCATCCTGCAATTAGTGCTGAATATTCATGAGATGAATAACAATAGCAAACTATTCATGCCAGCCATGTACATGTAAATAATCTCTACGGGATGATTTTCAATTGGCCATTAAAGTACAGTCAGTGTGATGACTATTACATTTTTCCCGCCATTTTCGGATGTGAGATGGGGATAGTGTTAAGTTTTTAGGGCTGGGAAGAAAAACCCAAATAGATATTCAAGAGGGAAACCCACGGAATCAAGTAGAGACTGCAAACCCAATGAGCTCAGACAAGATGTGATTCTGGGTCGCTGAGGTGGAAGGCGAGGAAGGTATCACTCTGCCAACCTGACTCCCCAAAATAAAACAAACTCGTAATGTTATCACAATGCTTAACTTCAAAAACTGCAAGTCGTCGTGTCAGTGCTAAAAGGTCCTTACAGGCAAATTACATCTAATGGTCCTTATTGAAAAATATTATTTTTTAAACAGAAAATTGGGCAAGAAAAATTTGTTGAAATTAAATATATTGGCCCCAGAAAACTAATTGAATAAATGAAAGGGAAACAAATGTTGTCAGGTTTCAATCCATGTACAACATTTCCTTCATGCTCAGAGTAAGACCCAGAAAGTATTTTCAAAATTGTGTTTTTGCTGCAATGACCTTTTAGCACTGACCCAAGGAATTTGTACCATAAAACAGTCCCCATTTAGAAAGACTAGTCTTGGGGCGCTACAAAATTTTACAACCATGTTGCCTGCTTTTTAAAAGTGACCAGCGTACTGCACATTTCACATCTCCCCTTTTCCCATTCATTCCAAATACCAGTTCTGTACCCATCAATGTTGTCTAGCTCACCACGTGGCCGTTCCAAACCTCATTGGAAAACCTTTCATTATCACCCCATGGAAATGGTTCTATATGCCGTTGAATTTTCCCCAAGGAAGCCTTTTATTAGCCTTTCCAATTTCAATTATCACAAAAATTCTAAATCAGAAATTTGCTTGGTGTAGAAATTTGAGCTTGCTGTGGAAATATGCCTTTTCTGGGTATATTTATCAAACGTTTACTATGTATCAGAACCATTCAATTGTACTTGTGTTTTCATGAAATAAATGTTTAAACTAACAGACCTGTTTAGTTTAATTCTATTTGTTAAAATGTTGTGCTTTACCACTTAGCCGATTCTGCCAATTTAACAATGCCACAGTTTCCTATCTATAGACTTAACACTACAGCCCCATCCTAAGCCCAGCCGGTCTTTAACATCTTCCAAGCTCCTTATATAAAGTTCCCTCTTAAAGCCTTTTAGTCTCAAACCTATTGGTGTTCCAATCAACCCACTGGCAATATGGAACATTAAGAAGCTATATCCTTCAACCCCATGAGATCCTCAGAGCTCTAATACTGATAGTCCCAAGCCCTCAGCCATCCACTCTACCCTTCCTATCAGCTCTCAGACTTCCAACCCCTAGGACTTCCACCCTTGCCTATCTCCAGTGCAGAGCTAGGCTGAAAAATATTCTAAGTCCAAACAATGGAAGGTTTAACATTTAGAAACGAGCACATTTCTTCAAGAAAGTGCCATGGCATAGCGGTTAAGGACACTAACTGCAATGCACAAGGACCTGGGTTCAATCCCAGGTGGGCATGCACAATTTTGTTAAAAAACTTAGTAAAAAAAAAAAAAAAAAAAAAAAAACTTCCTTTTCCGGGGACCCCGGGATTTGAACCGGGGTCCCCTGGCCTGGCAGCCAGCTTGCTAACCACCAGGCCACAGGCCTCTTGATAATAAAACATTTCGGAACTAATATTTAAAGGTTAGGATTGCGCAATTTCAAAAAAGGTCAGGGGACACAGCTCATCTGCATATATTTAAATAAAATTTGAATATGCAAACACACAGAAAAGACAGTATACTTATGAGGGCTGAAACGGATTGATAAATACCGACTTTGATGTATTCAGTTTAATATAAATTCATGCCTCAATGAAGTAGGTAAGGACTTCTTTACCAACTGCTTCAGAATATTCATTTTGGTATTTAACATGTCTCTTTCACAAAAAAACAAATGGTGGAAAAGTAACTTTTCACTTTGAGAAAGATTTTTCAGGTCCTCTTGCTTTCAAACAGGCATCTTTGAGAAAATTCAGTAAAAACATGTCTCTTGTTCAAGCTACTTGTGACTTGGAATATGAGAGGAATTTACAATGCCTGCTTCTGCATTTTGAAAGAAATTACACAAAAAAGTAATAAAGCAGAAAATTGAAAGTTCTGAGAAATACCCATTATTTTTTTCAAGCTTACTCAATTAAGAATTAAATAGAGTATACAATCTCCATTTACACAAATGTGGAAAAGGGCATAATTATGATTTTGTGCAGTCACAAACAATTTCACAGATATTTTAAAGCTCCAACTTTTAGTGCATAAATCAGTCTATCTAGCTGCACAGAAGGCAAAATACTTGCAATTTCGTTTACTGAATTTGTTTGAAAACAAATCTCTAATAGCCATCTCTGTGTCACAGTTAACCTTAGTTTCTGGCTTTTCTTTCACTATTTTTAAGGTAATTTACTGCGTCTTGGGTTTTTATGCTAATGATATTTCAATATTCATAAGCAAAACTGTGATGTCATCTCAGGAAGAAAGCCTCAATGTTACACCTGTTTGCACACAAAAAAAGCCCTCCATTTCTTTGCTGGTTCACTGCTATGTCTACAGGAAGAAGTAAACATTAATCCCTTTTTCAGAAATGATAAAAACCCAGCAATGAACAACAAGTACACATATGTCTTCCCAGGACATCACAGAAATAACGCCCTCAGTTGTCCAGGAAAGCATGCATAATTTTCACTGTTTAAAATGAGCACTTTTCAATGCCTTTATCCAACAGGAAAGACTTTTGAAACATCGGAGAGTATAAAGTTGCAGAAAAATTGTTTCTCAGAAAGATCCCCTGCAGCTTTAAAATAAGATTACTTTTCTCGAGACGATACATCGATACCAAACCTGTCCTGCAAACGTGGCTGTTTTCTTCGACTAAAAACAGCTACATTCCCTATTTCAAGCCTGAAACCCTGTTTACTGTGTCAAGACAATGCTGGACTCTTTTTTTGGCAAATTTAATCTTTGAGCTTTGGAGCACCTTGTTTGCACTGGCCAAGTTTGTGAGGTGAAGCCCCTCCAAGGACCACGGTAGACAGGAACCACTTCACCCTGCTTGGCACGCTGATGTTCTTCTGCCTGCACTGATGAGAAAAATGGAAAGAGTCTCTTCAGGGCATTATGAAAAATGAGCAAGATTCTTAGAAGAGTGGAAACAACCCAGTCTGCAGGCTTGTTGAAAGTCATCCTTTTTAAGCAAAAGTCAGATTCTTTTATGTAAAGCAGATTTTATACATTTCTCGTAACTCTGTAACTTGCATGTTGGAAGTGTCCAAAGCATTTTGTTCTCAAATTAAATGTTTGTTAATTATTTTAAACGCTCCTTATCACAGACCACGGTATAGACCACTATGGAAGCTGCATGCCAAGTTCGTCATCTGTCATTCTGCAAAGTGCATTTTAGTCTTACGACAAGTCTCTGATTTCTTGGTTTTCATAGTTTTGTTACCTGAAATTCCTTCTTTTCTCTCAAACTACAGCCATAACGAATCTTGCTTTGGGCCATACATCTTTTAAAGTTTCAATTCAAAGCTTCAGGTTCCAATTAAGTTAATTAGTGCGGACTTTTCAACTGTCTCATTTGAAGGTAACCTATCATCTATGAGAACCCTGGGAGATACTGTAAGCATCAATCAATGTCCATTCTTATGCAAATCATATTATATCATGCATGCACAAAAAAGATTTCATCTCAATTGGCCTCAATAAATCAAAGTTAAGTGCCCTTGATTTTCTAAATGAGCGATAAAAAGAAACTGAAAATGATGTTACACCTGCAACTGAAGCAGAATAGTCAGGCTCCTTCCATTTTAGAGTGGATGATAAATAAGGTGGATTCAGGGAACCCAATCCAAAATGGCCATCTTGTGAATAAAGCTCAGTGGGTGTATATAAAAGAGACGAATCATATATGCGCATGATTACACCCATAAGCTGAATTCTGAGAAAGTTGTTTCAGAAGAATCAGAATATTAAAATTCCACCATTTCGTCATTCATTTTTTGAATGAATTTTAATCCTTTTTGAGTCATTTGAATTAGGATTTAAATCAATGCTTTAAATCAAACAACCCTGCCAATTTTTCAGGAATCTTCTTGCCTAAGAGTGGAGTGCTACACATTTCTTTTAAAGGTGCAGTCCATCATCCGTGGTTATCAGAAAAAGTAACTGAGGAAATTATTGTTGAAATACATACTTGGTTGGAACTAAACTCCCTGTTAAGTTATTCTTTCTGGCGAGTTGTCATTTTGAAGAAAATAAAGAAAGAAGACGATTTCAGACAATGCACTTGAAGACACATTCTGGGAATATTGCTATTGAAAATGACAAGCCTTCAGACCACAAACACGCATGTCAGTCTACAATGCATTGGTTCAGTGTGTGATATTGCACAGCTGCATTTGCGTGAGTGTGAGAACGTGTCCCTGGGGCTCAAATTCCAGTGCAATTCTAACATGACTTAGCAATGTTTGATCTGAATTCCCAATCCAAGAATATCATTTTTTTCAGAAATATACAGTATTCACTGAGCCAAAGATTCGCCAGCTTTGTTCTAAGGCACCTTTAGATTTTTGAGTAATTTTTCTGCCTCATAGGAACATACTGGTGATGTAAGATCCGACAAATGATGGACTGTACCTTCAACACATAAGAAGTTATTATCGCTGTTGGCATATAAAATTTTGGATGCTTTTACAAAAATCAATCATGGCTCACCTACGCTCTTTCAGCCAGGTAACTGCATCTCCATGATGAAAGGCCACAGTAAACACAACACTGAAAGGAATACAAGAAGAAATCGTTAGAAATTCAATCAAAGAAATTGTTAAATGTTCAGCAATTTCAAGCCATGGTGCCTTTGCAAATGACTCCAGAAACACAAGACACTTTAGCTCATGACTCCAGATTTACTGGAGGTGTATTCAAAGCCAAACTCTTAAAGAACAAGTCCCTGCTGTGTAAAAGATCCCTCAGTGAAACTGCTAAGAGCTAGGATTGGTCACTCAAGTCCGGATGGTTAGAGGCTCATGTTCATCTGTCGGTTCATGCAGCTGAGACTAGAGCTAGGATTAGCCACTCAAGCCTGGATGGTTAGAGGCTCAAGTCCACCTGCTGGTTCATGTTGCTGAGACTAGAGCTAGGATTAGCCACTCAAGCCTGGATGGTTAGAGGCTCAAGTCCACCTGCTGGTTCATGTTGCTGAGACTAGAGCTAGGATTAGCCACTCAAGCCTGGATGGTTAGAGGCTCAAGTCCACCTGCTGGTTCATGCAGCCGAGACTAGAGCTAGGATTAGCCACTCAAGCCTGAATGGTTAAAGGTTCAAGTCTACCTGCTGGTTCGTGCAGCTGAGACTAGAGCTAGGATTAGCCACTCAAGCCTGAATGGTTAAAGGCTCAAGTCCACCTGCTGGTTCATGCAGCTGAGACTAGAGCTAGGATTAGCCACTCAAGCCTGGATGGTTAGAGGTTCAAGTCCACCTGCTGGTTCATGTAGCTGAGACTAGAGCTAGGATTAGCCACTCAAGCCTGGATGGTTAGAGGCTCAAGTCCATCTACTTGTTTCAGCTCCTTTCCAGGAGCAAGACATTTCACAACTTCGATCTGTGACAACAGCACAATGGACGGAGCTCTTCAGGCCATTTGAATGCTACACTTACAGCAACATACAGGTCACAACACTTGGACGGTCGTCCGTGAGACAGTCGGCCGGTGAAAGAAACTTTAAAAGACAAAAGCAACATGGGAAAAAAAAGAAAAAGAAAGGTGTAAATCTGTGATGCAGAATTTGACCTTTGAAATAATTTGATAAAATACTCCACAAAACAATAGAGCCTGAAAGTTGACCCCCGATGATGCGCTCCCAGAACCCTTGGACAGGAAAAATAACATGCAAAGATTGTAGAATTTGTAATATTACTCCTTAAAAAATCCAAGTCGGAAAGGGGGCTTTGGAAAATATTTGCTGGTATATCAATGTATAGAAACTGAAAAATCACCCGACCTAAAAGAGAAATATCCTGTCAAAAATTGACAATGATCACTTCCAAAAATCTAAAATACATAAAGGAAACAGTGCAATGGGGCAGTCTCGTTTGCAGATGAACATTTAGAGTTTGAAATTTTATGGTAGTCCGTCGGTAAAAGCCGAAATAAAAAACTGATCAAAATATTTAACACAGTCTCATAATTTATAAGTAATAAACTTAAAGCAACATTCTACTTCAATTACGAAAGATTCTAATCTTAAACCTTTGCTTACAATTGCATGATGCCAACCCAACGGAATCTGGAACCCATTGACTGCAAGTAGGTAAATCTTTGCAACGTTGTACAATCTCGTTTTCACCTTAGCACAGGGAGTGGAGACTGCAAGTAGGTAAATCTTTGCAACGTTGTACAATCTCGTTTTCACCTTAGCACAGGGAGTGGAGACTGCAAGTAGGTAAATCTTTGCAACGTTGTACAATCTCGTTTTCACCTTAGCACAGGGAGTGGAGACTGCAAGTAGGTAAATCTTTGCAACGTTGTACAATCTCGTTTTCACCTTAGCACAGGGAGTGGAGACTGCAAGTAGGTAAATCTTTGCAACGTTGTACAATCTCGTTTTCACCTTAGCACAGGGAGTGGAGACTGCAAGTAGGTAAATCTTTGCAACGTTGTACAATCTGGTTTTCACCTTAGCACAGGGAGTGGAGACTGCAAGTAGGTAAATCTTTGCAACGTTGTACAATCTCGTTTTCACCTTAGCACAGGGAGTGGAGACTGCAAGTAGGTAAATCTTTGCAACGTTGTACAATTTCGTTTTCACCTTAGCACAGGGAGTGGAGAATGCAAGTAGGTAAATCTTTGCAACGTTGTACAATCTCGTTTTCACCTTAGCACAGGGAGTGGAGACTGCAAGTAGGTAAATCTTTGCAACGTTGTACAATCTCGTTTTCACCTTAGCACAGGGAGTGGAGACAAATGTGCACGAAAAAGGAGATCTACATGTACATGTAGGTACGATATCACGTACCAGATGTGAAAGGTTGTTAAGAAAATTTATTTTTACCCATCTCCATGTGGCTCTTCCTAATTATTACTTGTGGAAGACAATGGTAAAATTCCAACATGAATGTTTCATGGGATGGTTTCAATAGGAATCATTTTTCCAGATATTACCGAACGTGATAGGACGGCCCGATGTAAAATCCCCACAGGAGGACCGTGCGAGGGTTCAGGAAGCTCGCTGAGTGATCTTTTACTTTCAGGCTCTATCGATTCCAACCCAACCAGTTCAAGATTGTCAACAGCCAATGTTTTGCTTTTGTTATTGAATCAGACAAGGCTGAGCACTAAACGCCACGGCGGGTGCACCTAAGACAAGTTTGAGTGATGACTGTGGTTAAGCGTTTTTACAAATGTCAGCCAAATGAGGGACGGTAGAAGTAAAGAGAAAAAATAAGAACAGAAAAGAAAGAATGAGAAAGAAAAGACAATGCTGCTACTATTTTACTGCAGATAGGAATGATAGGATAGGAATATTTTTGTGCAGGATTGAGTGATAGTGCAGTACAATCCAGCAATTGTACAGATCAATCAATCACCCCCATGATGCCTCCACGGGGTAGACGGTGTGCAGAGAGAACCCACGATGCCTCCACAGGGGGAAGGTTTGCAAAGAGAATCCACAATGCCTCCACAGGGGGAGGGTGTGCACAGAGAACCCACGATGCCTCTACAGGGGGGAGGGTGTGCACAGAGAACCCACGATGCCTCCACAGGGGGGAGGGTGTGCACAGAGAACCCACGATGCCGCTACAAGGGGGAGGGTGCACACAGAGAACCCACGATGCCTCTACGGGGGAGGGTGCACACAGAGAACCCACGATGCCTCTACGGGGGAGGGTGTGCACAGAGAACCCACGATGCCTCCACAGGGGGGAGGGTGTGCACAGAGAACCCACGATGCCTCCACAGGGGGAGGGTGTGCACAGAGAACCCACGATGCCTCCACAGGGGGAGGGTGTGCACAGAGAACCCACGATGCCTCTACAGGGGGAGGGTGTGCACAGAGAACCCACGATGCCTCCACAGGGAGGAGGGTGTGCACAGAGAACCCACGATGCCTCCACAGGGGGAGGGTGTGCACAGAGAACCCACGATGAATCTACAGGAGGAGGGTGTGCACAGAGAACCCACGATGCCTCTACAGGGGGAGGGTGTGCACAGAGAACCCACCATGCCTCCACAGGGGGGAGGGTGTGCACAGAGAACCCACAATGCCTCCACAGAGGGAGGGTGCACACAGAGAACCCACGATGCCTCCACAGGGGGAGGGTGTGCACAGAGAACCCACGATGCCTCCACAGGGGGAGGGTGTGCACAGAGAACCCACGATGCCTCCACAGGGGGAGGGTGTGCACAGAGAACCCACGATGCCTCCACAGAGGGAGGGTGCACACAGAACCCACGATGCCTCCACTGGGGGAGGGTGTGCACAGAGAACCCACGATGCCTCCACAGAGGGAGGGTGCACACAGAACCCACGATGCCTCCACAGGGGGAGGGTGTGCACAGAGAACCCACGATGCCTCCACAGGGGGAGGGTGTGCACAGAGAACCCACAATGCCTCCACAGGGGGAGGGTGTGCACAGAGAACCCACGATGCCTCCACAGGGGGAGGGTGTGCACAGAGAACCCACAATGCCTCCACAGGGGGAGGGTGTGCACAGAGAACCCACGATGCCTCCACAGGGGTCTAACACGAGGGTCTAACCATGGACCATGCTGGAAAGCTGAACATGATTGGGGGGAAGGTGAGCACAGAGAGCCAGTGAACAGGGGTCAACATTAGCAGTGCAGTGTCTCTGTGTTTGTCACACCTTCCTCGTTTTCTATTTCAACTTTTACATGCAAAAACACCCAAACGTTAAACTTCAGGATTTTCCAGATTTTAAAAGAGATTTTTGGGAAAATACTGATGAAAAAATCTGAAATTAGGAACAATATAGATAAATCTCACCCCTGCAAACTCCAGTGTACTTTCTGCACAGTGCTTTGTGACTCCAACTGGTGCCGTATGGTGTCAGCATCGGGACATTACCAAGTACTGCAAGCACAGAGGTAGACGAGTCAGGATACTCAATCATGTCACTCTACAATCAGGTAACAATGCTGTGAACATAGAAAGAAATTCAAGATGTCAGCATTTACCTAAATGCTGCACAGGACAGAATTCCCCTCAATCATGCACCTGACCTGTCGAGGCCCAATATAATCAAACGCATTTGTATTGGTTGCATCACAAAGTGGCATGTCACTTATGAACACAAAATGACGCTGACAAAGTGATGCACAGTCCAGAATTTGTCCATAGTTTGTGGTGCACCAACTGCATATATCCATGTAGGTCCATTCGTGATGCAACCGGTGGCCGTGACATGTAACAAGGTTATTGGGACTACTACCTTGTACTGTAGTAACAGGGACCTTGTGATGTTGGGAAAAATCAGACAGCAAAGATTTAATGAAACCTACAATTGCTATATCTTGCTATAAGCAGGATAATGTAACAAAATCAATGTCGGATTAAATCCCGCTTGGACTCAGTGACTGGGTTGAAAGGTTGATGTTGCTGTGTTCATTTGAACATGTGTTTAACTGAATCCCCCTGGGTCAAATTAATTGCTGGTTGGCCCATAACACATGTGCATGTACTCTGAAAGAAAAACGAATTAAGAGCAAACTAGGGTAAGTTCAATTATGGACTACTGGTTAACTTGTGGTAGGTTTGTGAGAATTGTGACATACCTAGCACGTGTGCAGTGAAGTTGAAGTGCAAACGACTCTGGTCAACCGTTGTCAGGTCATTGAATGAAGGGGAGAAAAGGTGGCCACAGGAAGGGCTGAATATCAAAAATAAAAGTGAAAATGCTCATTTGCTAGTGACATACTGTTTTTTTTTTTAATTTTTCTTATAACTGGACTTCTTGACACTAAACTATTGAAAACGGGACCATGTAAGGTGACAAGGCTAGTCAAACCATGGACTAGCGTACATGTACATTCAATCAGAGTTAGTGGAACTATGGTTAACAATATGTCCTTAATCAAATCTGCCCCTAAAAGTGAGAGTGTCAACCTTGGAGTAGTGGAAGAGGATCTACCGAGGGCAGCTGGTACCAGACACATCCAGGAGGAATCTGCAGCCACAGGTTGGTCTCAATCCAAGGATGATGATGGCATGCATCCTGTAGGCTGTGGGGATGGCGTCTCTCTGTTGAACAAATGATAGATACCAAACGATCAAGGGCTGGTGGAGAAAATCCTTAAGGATGTATCCAAGCCACATTGGAAACAATACATGGGTACTTGTTAGTACAAGGGTATAGTCCCTATAACCATTGGAAACAATGTAAAATTTAGTATTGTTTTGTCCCTAGTCCCTTCATTTCTTCTCAACTGTTGGTTGGTTTGCCAGTTACATTTTTCATTATTCACGCAAACTATGTGACAGTTCCAAAGCTCTACAGCCATTTTGAAGTTGGTATCCTTCTACTTTCTCGGGAGCTGTGAACTGTTTTTTCATCTGCCATTTTATCAACTGTTCCACTTCCACTTTCCCAAACCCCTCTTATTTTAAGGCCAAACAATCTCATTTTTCCAAAGACACTGTAGGGCAACTATTTTTATCCTGATGAGCTCAACAGAACTTACAACTTGAGTAGACCTAACACAATGAAGAACATGTAATGCAGTGTTTACCGCAATGCACTGCAGGTGAAAATTAGGGCGTTAGACGGAGCAAACTTGCAGTCTCTTTGGAGCTTGAAAAAATGCAGCTCTGGCGTTTTGTCATGTGCTTGTTACAATCTAATGGCAAACAACAGTTAACACAAACCACTTTGAGAACTATAGGTCTTAATCTCACTATCCATGTTGACACGTTTCCATGCGCATGATGTTCTAGCAATAGCGTTCGCACTGTTGTCCCCACTTTTTACCCACAATGCACCTTGGTAAACATTGCATTACATCATTATGTTAGGTCTAATGCTGAACCCCCATAAATTTCACGGGCGGGCACCTCTTGATAAACCATTTCTTTGACAGTGCGGCAGAGAGGGAACACTATTTCAACTTCAGTAGGATTTTAGCCATAGGGGCAGTAACGGAAATGTTTATGGAAAATTTCAACTATGTGAAAAACCTGGAAGTGTTTACAGTACGTGCAAATGCAACATTGTTGGAGATGATCATAAAATATTTTCATCTCAAAAGCAAATGGCGCACCTGTAGATGTTCCTTCCTCAGATAAAGTTCCAAACCATCAGAACAAAAAAATGGCAGGAGAATTCTGGCCCAAGATGTGGTGGAGTTCATTTGGGCTTGACATTCCAACTGAAAGAAAGGTCATTTCCTGCAGCCAACAGGAAGAAGAAATGTTGAACGGCCAGGAAGCATCACAGGTGTCACAGAGGATGATGGTTGCCTAAACTCTGATAATTCAGGGGAGATCAAGTAGGGTTGGTACTGCTATGGTGGGGACGGGGACAAAGGTCAAGTGACAAGTGGTAACGCTCTCCTAAGTGTGAAACTGTTAATTTCTGGTTACTGTATTTGCCACATCAAGACTGGTCACAGAAAAGATATGATCTATCTTGAGTTTACAAACTCAGAATCCTGAGTATAGGAGTGGTCCTCATCCAGAATGCATTGGGGACTCAGAATGCATTGTGGGAGCGTAGGATTTGCCCAATTTGTGGTTTATGTACAACAAGGGGAACAGTGCAAAGCGATGGTATTTTGGAGAACTCCGAGGCATTGCTACAGACTGCTCCCCTCAGAGTGTCCTCTTCAGTCAGCCTGAGAGCTATGCTGACTGGAGTCCCAAACTGCCCTGCACAGGGCCAAGAGAGGGCGCCCAATTTCCTTCACAGTGTTGATTCCCTTGGTGGTGAAGACAATTCCTGGTCTACAAACAACTTTGAAATACACACATCACAGTCGCATTGCTACCAACAAGACTGACTGCACTTACTGAACACTCCCCACTCACAACGATGAGGAGGGATGGGGCTTCTACTCGAGGCAAATACTCCAAGCAGGGCCACCTGAGGCAGACAGATTGAGGGGTAGAGTTCAGATGACAGGTAGTCCACACCTGTCAGCCACAGTAGTGGCAGTATCTCCTTTGGAAGAAACCCTGAACGAACTCCATGAATCTTGTGAAACAGTTTCAAGAATGAAACGCGACCTGGATATTAAAGCGGAGAGAGTCATGGCAGATGTCGCATCATCGATGACATCGAAAACATTCAAACAGACTGTTTGCAAAAGCTGGCAGAAATGAGTTTGGCGTCGGAGAGAATACAGCATTCATTGGAGACAGCAAGAGAGGTGACAAGGACGGCAGCGGATAGTGAGTTCCTCTCACTCTATGCAACAATCAAGTTTGTATCAACAAAGACTTGACAGTGTTGGCAGTTCGCACTATTCCCAGAGTTGACAAGAGGCCTGGATTTCTGAAGTTCAAGCCCATAGGGGAGTGTAAGAGACATCAGTCTGGGCAAAGTGGGAGCAGCGATGTGTGTTCGGTAGCAAGGGAAGTGGTCCAGGAAAATTCTATACAGCACCGGGCACTGCTGCTCGACAGCCTGATGAGGTTTTGGTGACTGACTACGTACATGTAGGCCTGCGGGAACAAACGAGTTGTGATTTACATCATCGATGGTAACCAGAAAAGCACGATCCCCATGCAAGGATGTAAGTTTAGATAGAAAACTGCTCAAAATAATACACTTCTTTGTTAATTGTTATCTGGTGTTCGGTGTTACATAACACAAATATCCAAGCCTGTCACAAAATGACATGGTACCCTAGCCCTAGCCCCACGAGTGTGGCACGGACTCTCACTCCAGGTTCAGCCCCACACGTAGGGCTGTAGAGGCTCAGTGGTGGCGACACAAAAGAGACAGATTGTAAAAGAGGGCCAGACGACACAGCCCTATGCGTGGGATTACATGGTACCCATGATGACTTGCGAGGTAAAAAGATAACAGGCCTTCGAGATGCAGCCTTCATTTATTAGGCCTACATGAAGGCCCATGTACCATTTTTCCAGGCAAATTGAATAAGATTTTGCAAATCGTAGGCACTGAGCGCTTAATCTCCCACAAAAGGACTTTACATACATGTACATTGTAACATGAAACTACCTTCCAAGATTGTACACGGTGGTTTCTTACGGGCGATTCACAATACAGTGCTCCACCAAGGGTTTCCTCTCCGGATAAATGTAGGCCTAGGCCACTTTTCAAGTTTACGGTCGACACGCTGCCACGATTGAGCGCAGTTTGGTACAAAACTTTGGGGAAATTTTATTTCATTAATTGAGTCTTCGTTGCATCACACAGAAACCATCGTTTTGACAACTGAACACCCATTTGCAATAAGGAATTTCGAATTTTCAACCAAAATAAACAACACATTCGGAAAAAAATTGAAGTTCCCCGCGCACAGCGCAGTCTGGTTACTGCGAATGAGACTTTGTCGACAACTTTACCTTGCGGGGCACGACGAAAAGGCTAGTCTGGTTCCCTGACCGTGTCCGAAACGGGCTTCCAGAGCTACGGCTAGGTCTATTGTCCACGCATTTCCAATGGACCTAGACCTAGCTCTAGACAAGAGATTGACTCCCGAACCAATCCTGATAAAATCGGGTATCGCCTACAGATATAAATAGATCATGACGCAATACATGCAGGATGTGTTGGCACGAAGGTGCAGACCACTAATTCATGAAGTGAGAATTTCTGGCCAGCTCATTAGCATTAAAAGTGCCCCACAGTATCTTTTGAAAAAAAAAAGAAATAATTGTTTGGCCCCCAAAATGGTGAGGCTGTGTAGATCTTTGCCAGGATCAATCCCTGAGTCTTTGAGCTTTCATAGAGCAAAATGGCTAAAAACTACGGTTGAAAAATGGTCCTAGTGCCCGAGAAAGTCGAGGGTTGCCACTTAAAAATGGCTGCAATCAGACTTCGCAAAATCACCCTTTGGGGGTTAATTTTGTTTTGTGGGAACAGTTAAAAATGTAATTGGTTAACCCACAAAAAAATGAAAAGAAATTGAAAGTTTAGTGACCAGGCAAGAATTTCATTTGTGTTTGAGAAATCTAAGGGATGTTGGCGTGCATGTTATTTGGACCCTGAACGGTGCTGATTTTACACCGTTTTTCAATGGGGCTTGAACTTACATGTACGTGAGTGATCAAACACTGTAAAACCACATTGCATGGGGGCTTGGATCCCAAACAAGGTTTGGTTTTCAAACAAAAATCAAATCTTTTCTGGAGTTGTAAATTTAATGTTTTCAATATTCGTTTTTGCCCTTCAGACATCATGACCGGATCCGAACAACGTACCAGAATGTGAGCATCATTCGACCAGAGCTCGATGACAACTGACGGATCCAAAGATCTCAAGTAAATCTCGGGTTTAAGTCACTTGGATTATGCTTAGTATCAATGCTTAATGGTTGGGCATTTATGGTACCTTGTCCAAACACAAGGGATCTCAATAATTAGTTTTTCTAGGCAGGGTTACGATCGAGGCGCCATTTTTTGTTGGTCCTTTTTCAAGGGTCAACACTTAGCAGATGTTTTAGCACTCATCTTCTGTCAACTTCCCACATGTCAATCTTTCCTCTAACTGGTTCTGTTTTCTTGATGAACTCTGCTGCACGAGGTTCAGTTAAGTAATAATAAATATATTATAAAAATACCCAGTGACACAGTATACCGGAAGTTCAGTGTCTCAACTTACTCAGCAAAGTATATTTAGGCCTATTGAAAGTGTTTGTAGAGATATTTTGTATGTATACGCAATATAAGCTTTCACTGCGAACTTGACATGTATAATAGAAGCTACCGCCACCAACATTTACGTTTATATCAGAAAGCAGGGCACAGGATGTTGTTTTCCTGTTTATTACACTTCTCTTGCATAGCCAGCTTTTTGGTTGTTAGAATTTGTAGCCTAGCAATCTTATACTGATGGGGGTGGGTTGATAAGGGTATCTCTCGTAAAAGGTAAGCAGGGGTTTATTCACTGGTTCCCCAACACAGGCACGTAGGAAAATAATTTTTCCTGGGGGACCAGAAATCTTTCTACAATTTCTATTTTTCCAATGTGATCTGACTAAAATTACCATACACTGCTACAAATACTCCCCACTCCGAGAATTCAAATTACACAACTTGTGGGGGGGGGGGGGCTACGGGCCCCCGGTTCCTACGTGCATGCCTTCCCCAATATCCATAAAATCGAAAACGAGGCAAAGGGGTAAGAGTGCTGTTCAACGTGGAATGATATGCTACACAATATTGACAACCGTCTGTGTGGGCATACAACATTAGTAAATGGCAAAAGGGGCACTTTGGAATAGGCGGACGTAGGCCTATATGGGGTAAAGATGCTTGTTACCAGATATTTAGGGGAACCCCTTCCCCCAAGGTATGCTCAGGCTACTCCACTGATAATTGTACAAACACGTTGGACAACACTTGTGTAAATAGAAATTGACTTAACGGCATACAATTAACATTTTTAAAAAGTATTTTATTTTAAGCATTCAAACACCACAATTAAAGCACACTGAAAATTAAAATTACAAAATTAGACCCAAAAAGCGGGCTAATGTAGGCTAAAACGTCTGGGCCCTGCAGAAAATAAATAGAATGCAGAAAATAAATAGAATGATAGGCCTCTACAAAAAAATAAATGGAATGTCAACTGAAAAGTAATATCAAGTAGCATAATTCCATGCGCAATATTAGCACAATAACGGACAGCTTTGCCTAGGTTACCAACACACTTTGTTGTTCGTGGATCGCGCTCGAACGCCAGGAACAAACAACCGGTTATCGCTGGTAGTTAGTGACAAGCAGCATGCAACATGGCGGCGCCCATGTAGGCTACGTTTATTATTCGAGAGTTAATGTTTGGATGGGCTGAATTCTTTTCTATTTATAGAGAAACAGTCATTTCTGTGTTATGGAAAATAACCAATATTAATTTTGCAAAACTTCCCATTATCTCTGGCTTTGGAAGCCATCTCTCTACTTTTTGCCGTTCAAAAATCAAACTCTCACGAGTTTTCCCGTGTTTTCCTGTGTAACTCTGATAAGGAGGTAGTGTGTGATCCTGTTCCAAGAGCAGCACTCTTGAGTCGTGTTCCCGCCATTCGAGCGCGAGAACAAGAAACCCGTGTCAAGAACAGGCCGCCCGAACTCAACCTTGGAGAAGGCTTCAACGAGGCTGACATACACAATCTTCACTTTGTGTGTGGATAACCTTTCCTGTGTTCACAGGTCCACATTATAGGTATGTAAGACACTAACCTATTATAAAAAGAAAGAAAGAAATTGACTGGACTAGCGCCCCCCCCCCGAACAGAGACATTGACAAACGGGAAGAGCCTCAAATGTAGGGCTGGATAGCGTAGTTGGAAGAGCACTAGTGCGATGTTCCAGAGGTCGCAGGTTCGAATCCTACTCCAGTCAATTTCTTTGTTCATCTTAACAAAACAGTACGTAACATTAAAAAAGAAATAGTTTTTAAATAAACTTCTCAGATATGTCTGTATGTGTCTACTAATGCGTAGGCAGATCCATGACACAGATACACGTAGGACCTCTACATGTACATGCCAGGCAGTATTAATACAAGTTAATTAAAGCACGCTAACCTCTATATGTATAATGTTACAGCTCTAAACGCAGTTTACTAAAAAAAAAAAACACGTCACAGTGTTAAGAACGTGTTACGTTTTTGCGTTTGTATTAGGGTTTAGATTCTAAGCACATGGTTTTACGGTGTATTGCTCATACAGCCGCGGGAACTGCTCTGCATAAATTGAGTTTGTGACAAACCATCCGATTAAACTACTTTATAAAAATTTGCTAAAGAACATAAAATTCAGGAAACGCATGCGTGCGTATCACTGTGCACATTTTTACTCAAATTCATCAAAAAAGGACCTTTTTTTGCCCTCCTGATAACGACTGTTTTAACCTTCTCCAGTCATTCCATAAAAACCCTCAACTCAGGCCTGTTATTGTATTGTTACTACATAAACAGCTGTATAATCGCCAAGCTAGCGCTTGGGGGATACCTTATCTACCCGTTGGAAGCAACATATAAAGCAAGATGTGAGACGCAGAGAACCACCCCCTTGCTTTATGTTGTTTCAGTGGAATTTGAGGAATTCTTTTCAGACATTTAGGAGTATGTGTCAGGTATAGGTATCAATAATCCAGAGTGTTCAGTTCACTTAACTCAAAAAAGATGTCGAACACTCTTCATACACTGGAGAAGAGTACAGAGATACACAAAAAGTGATAATTCATTTCCTGGTTCCTTTGAACGATTGGAATTTCGTTCAAAAATAAAATAAAATACTTTATCATAATTAATCGACTGAAGGCTTAGTTTTCATCTCACAAAAATGTCCGATTGTCTTTTTAACATTATTATAGGCCTTCTATTGGCAACAGTTTTACGGAATATTAATTTGATAGGCCTATAATAAGCAATATATGTATTTTTAATCGCTACCGATCTCCACTTCGTTGAGGTACAACACAATTTTTTGTTGATAACAGCAATAACAAAATCAGTATACTCGAACAACATAGTAACATGCCTGTCCATATAATCATAATAATATGAACATAAAACTCATTTTCATTGGCGTCTGATTAAAATAGGTTTAAAACAACATTTTCTGTTGACAGTACCCACCCAAATGTTACTGTCTTTCAAATCCTTCCACGATACTAAATCTCTACCACGTGCAAGAAAATGGCTATGCATGCTAAGACTACTAAGCTGTAAATCAGTTCTACAAGTTTATAACGTAAACGTGTGCAGTGTTCACACTGAACGCGAATTCACTTCAAATTTTGACACATACTAGGCCCATACTACACAGAATGTCATTACAATACCTACCGGCAAATACATTGCACAGATATACCAATACTGTCTGGAATACGGGCGATTCACAATAGTGCACCAACAAGAGTTTGCAATGCGTTGGCCAATCATAACGCGCAAAATTTGTCGACCCTTTCCAACCGCGCAATGGGTCGACAAATTTCGCGCATTGTAATTGGCCAACGCGTTGCAAACTCTTGGTGGCGCACTATTGTGAAATGGCCGTATTGTGAAGCACATTCAACCTAATCCATAGACACAGATACTGTGCTACATGATATCAAGTTTGCCACAAATTAGCACACATCCAGGCAATTCACGAAACCGTATTAATGGCACACAATCAAGAGACTAGTGTGTGATCCCAATAAAGACAAAGAAACATGGAGTCCTCCAGAGAAGGCGAAGATTATTTGAACTCCCAGTTTTTTAGGATGCCCAGGAAGATGTGTCGGTACCCTCCAAAACGACTAGTAACTGGGTGTAATTTACCTACTTTCTGGGCAGCTGTGTGGAGCTGTCAAAAGAAACGACAGGGGAAGTTGACAAAAGTTGTCTTCTTTCACCACGACAATGATCGACACAAACAGAGGGAGCTGATTGAAGTGGGCGAAGTTTGAGCAAACAGAAAATAGATTACCCAAACCAGAAAGCCCTCCTATTTTGTCTGCCACATTTCAGATGGGCTAATCATAAATTGCGTTTCGCAATTTTTATTGAGTACAGTATTAACCACACACTAAACCGTACTTTGAAAACGCTACGATTATTATTTTACAAGCATGCATTAGAAAAGCCTTGAGAGGTTAAATACACAGAAAAGTCCCCCATTGGTGCCAAAATGGAAGTATAAAATTGCACATCTAAGTAGCATATTTCTGTATAATTTCTGTTTATTTCAAGTTTGATTGTGTCTAACACCGACCACAGTTTGAAAAAAACAAAGCTGCCTTTAAGGCATGTTAAACAATTTGTGTCTTACAAAAAACTGCATAAACATTTGATGTGGATAATTGCAGGAAAACTATTTTGAACATTTTCGAAAGTTGTCCATTTGTTGCCATCTTGAAATACTCATTAGAAATGTACAAATGTAAAGAATGGAGTTGAAATGAACATATCTTAATGTACCTAGTTATCCTTGTTCCTTTTCATTTTAATTTTGAAATTCAATGGTAATGGACAAGTTTGGAAAACCCTACAATTCACGTATATAATGAGTCAAAAACAGAAGAGATGAATTTCAGACACCTGATGATAATGGCAAGAAGTTGTGAGAAACCATAAAGTTTGTAATGAGTCAAAAATGGAACATGGAAATTTAAAACATTTACTCATTAGAAATGTACAAAAATATAGAATGAAGTTGAAATGAACATATCTTAATGTACCTAGTTTCCCTTGTTCCTTTTCATTTTAACTTTGAAATTCAATGATAATGGGCAAGAAGATGGGAAAAACATAAATTCCTGTTTATAATTAAGCTAAAATAGAAGAGGTACATTTCAAACACCTGTTCAGAGGTTTAAATAAACGTCTACCGCAAATACATTCCTTAGCACACCTGTTCAGAGGTTTAAATAAACGTCTACCGCAAATGCATTCCTTAGCACAATTTAATGCTGCACGGACAATCCCTGGGTGTTTAAAGTCAATAGTAGTGTTTACTGCAAAGGAAAAGTATGGTACTAGTTAAAAGAAGTCACAGAAATGGTTTGACAAATACTATCCTTCAAAAACTATATATTTTTGATCCAGTATTTGTCAAATAATCGGTGAATATTGAGAATAAAGTCATCCAAATGAAACAGTTTCAGAAGCCTTTGACTGAACTAAAGAAATGTGGTTAAAATATCCCTGGCAATGAAAAGGATACTAATCATAGAGAAAAGGAAAGCAAAAAGAAGGCCATTGTTTTCTAACCAAGAGTTTCTAATGTCTGCGCATGAATGGAGATTGTTGCGCACTAGAATTCATAAGAGCTGACAAATCGTTTTGGTTTTAATGGTTTCAATAGTTAGTTTTTTCGCACAAGCTTTCAGACAAGCACTGAGCACACAAGTGTTTAGAAATGTATACGTCGGGTAAGGGCAAAACCTGTAACTAAAATTAGGATTTCAAAGTTGGAAGAAGCTGCTCATAAGCAATAGCTGGTACACCCGGACTGTTTAATCAATACTAAGTTTGTAGCACACATTTTATCATACTGACCATCCCACAATCGGACGTTGTGTTCAAAACAATTTTGTTGTAAACAAGGGCAATATATCCGATTAAAATACTTTATCGATTTGTTTGATTACAACTTTTTTAGTTATGACGAGCAACAAGTAAATAAAAAGAAGCAAACAACCTTAAACCCTGAAGGACCTCCAAAGTGAAACCAGTACCAAA